>NC_058082.1:382989532-383289532 GCF_014858855.1 Bufo gargarizans | reverse complement strand
AAAGCCCGAACTAGCCTGTCGGCGTTTACCTCAGACGCAGGAACCCACATTCTTTCCTCGGGACTGTAACCTCTCCAATGCACCAGATATTGAAGAGAGCGGCGGACCCGACGAGAATTAACAATTTTGGATATCTGAAACTCTAGATTACCATCCACAACAACAGGAGGGGGTGGCAGCGGTGACTGTTCTAGAGGTGGAACATATTTCTTGAGTAACGACTTATGAAAGACGTTATGGATTTTAAGTCTGAGGTAGCTCCAGGCAAAAAGCCACGGGGTTAATGATGGCTACAATTTTGTAAGGGCCAATGAACCTAGGACCCAGTTTCCAAGAGGGAACCTTTAATTTAATATTCCTAGTAGACAACCACACATAGTCATTCACTCCTAGGTCCGGACCTGGCGACCGTCTCTTATCAGCCATGCATTTGTATTTACCTCCCATATTTTTCAAGTTAGCTTGCACCTTCTGCCATACTGATGAAAGAGATGACAAAAACCGTTCCTCTTCGGGAACCCCAGAAGACCCCCCCCCCCCTCTTTGAAAGTACAGAATTGGGGATGAAAACCATATGCACCAAGAAATGGTGACTTGCCAGTGGATTCCTGACGACGATTATTTATGGCAAACTCAGCTAACGGTAAATATGATGACCACAACTCTTGGTTTTCAGACACAAAACATCTTAGATATGTCTCATGGTTTTGGTTGGTACGCTCAGTCTGTCCATTCGACTGAGGATGGAAAGCTGAGGAAAATGACAAGTGTACCCCCAAACGGGAACAAAAAGCTTTCCAAAATTTAGAAATAAACTGAGTACCCTGATCCGAAACCACATCAGAAGGGACCCCGTGAAGCTTCACAATTTCACTGATGAATACCTGAGAAAGAGTCTTAGCATTAGGTAGTGCGGGTAACGCAATGAAGTGTACCATTTTGCTAAACCTGTCCACTACTACCAAAATAACTGTTTTACCCGCAGACAAAAGTAAGTCAGTGATAAAATCCATTGACAGATGTGTCCATGGCCTATTGGGAATGACAAGTGGCAATAAAGAACCTGCTGGACGTGTATGAGAGACTTTCGCACGCGCACAAGTAGAACAAGAAGACACAAAATCCATTACATCCTGACGCAACCTTGGCCACCAAAAACGACAATAGCTCCAAGGTTGCTTTACTACCCGGGTGCCCAGCAAGTGCCGAATTATGATGTTCCTTTAATAATTCGAAACGCAGGTTCAACGGTACAAACAATTTCTCTGAGGGGCAAGAGACCGGGGCGTCCCCCTGGGCCTCTAACACCTTCCCCTCCAAAGCAGAGTGTACCGCAGAGACAACAACTCCTCTTTGTAGAATGGGTACCGGATCACTCACATTACCCCCTCCAGGGAAACTACGAGATAATGCGTCTGCCTTGGTATTTTTTGCCCCAGGATGATAGGTAATAACAAAGTTAAACCTGGTAAAAAATAGCGACCACCTAGCTTGTCTAGGGGTGAGACGCTTAGCTGATTCGAGGTACAGAAGGTTTTTGTGGTCCGTAATCACAGTGACGGGGTGGATTGCCCCCTCTAAAAAGTGACGCCATTCTTCAAACGCTAGTTTAATAGCTAATAGTTCCCTATTGCCAATATCATAGTTCTTTTCTGCTGCAGATAGTTTTTTAGAAAAGAAAGCACAAGGACGCCATTTGCCAGGAGACGGACCCTGAGACAGCACAGCCCCCACTCCCAGTTCTGACGCATCGACTTCAACAATAAAAGGCTGGGAGACATCAGGTTGGACTAGTACAGGTGCCGAGGTAAACCTCTCTTTTAGAGAGGAAAAAGCAATTTTAGTGGCGTCAGACCATTTAGAAAAATCAGTCCCCTTCCTAGTCATGTCAGTAAGGGGTTTTACAATAACTGAATAATTTTTAATGAATTGCCTATAGAAATTTGCGAAGCCCAAGAACCGTTGCAGTGCTTTGAGGTTCTCAGGAAGATCCCAATCTAAAATTGCTTGGACCTTCCTAGGATCCATATGGAAACCTGAAGCAGATAATAAATAACCTAGGAATTGTATCTCCTGAACGGCGAAGACACACTTTTCAATTTTAGCATATAATTTATTCGTCTGTAGGACCTGTAGTACTTGTCTGACATGCACCTCATGTGTTTTCAGATCAGACGAATAAATTAAAATATCATCTAGATATAGTACCACAAACCTGCCGATAAGATGACTAAAAATGTCATTAACGAAATGTTGGAAGACAGCAGGAGCATTGGTCAGACCGAAAGGCATGACTAGATTTTCTTAATGCCCCTCAGGGGTGTTAATAGCTGTCTTCCACTCATCCCCCTCCTTGATACGAATCAGATTGTAGGCCCCCCTAAGATCAAGTTTGGAGAACCACCTAGCACCCGCAATCTGATTAAACAGGTCAGGAATGAGAGGAAGAGGGTATGGGTCTCGGATGGTTATCCGGTTTAATTAGCAAAAATCTAGGCAAGGACGCAGGCCCCCATCTTTCTTTTTAATGAAGAAAAACCCTGCAGCCACGGGTGAAGAAGAGGGTCTGATGTGTCCCTTAGCCAAGCCCTCTGAGATATAATCTTTCATGGCTTGTCTCTCCGGACCCGAAAGATTATATAACCTGGTCTTGGGTAATTTTGCGGCGGGAATAAGGTTAACCGGGCAATCATAAGGACGGTGAGGTGGTAACTTCTGACAACCCTTTTCAGAAAAAAACATCCTCAAAGTCCGAAACAAATGTAGGTAGGGTAGCTATGGAGGCGACTAAGCAATTGCTATTTAAGCAATTTTCTCTGCAATGCTCACTCCACTCCAATATCTCCCTGGCCTGCCAATCCACCACTGGATTTTGCGCTACCAACCAGGGAAGGCCCAGCACCACCGGAGTGGGAAGCCCCTCCAGAACATACCATGAAAGCATCTCGTTATGGTGGTCCCCTACCCGAAGGTGTAAGTTATGGACAATGTGGGTGAGGTTTCTCTGAGACAGAGGAGCAGAATCAATAGCGAAAATGGGAATAGGTCTCTGTAGCGTACAGAGAGACAAACCCATAGTGTGGGCAAAATGGGCATCTATCAAATTTACTCCTGCTCCACTGTCTAGAAAAAAATAAATGGTCTCCGTCTCAGCGCCAAAAACAACAACCGCTGGCAACACAAAGTGCGATGTTCGTATGGAGGAAACATATACCCCCCGGCTGACATCCTCCACACAGCCTGGGGTTAGTAGTTTTCCGACGGTCATTTGTTTTTGAGGAAAGAAGGACAGACATTAATGAAATGACCCCTCTGCCCACAGAAAAGACAAACCCCACGCCTACGGCGAGCCTCAGGAGGATGGACCTGACGAGTAGTTCCTCCTAGCTGCATAGGCTTGTCTAAGTCCGTACAGACTAACTGCGGCTTGGAAGGGGTTACCAATTGCTCCGTGTCTTTCAATCTGTCCCTAAGACGTCTATCTATTCGGATAGAAAGGGACATAACCGCATCAAGGGAAAAGGGGGTCTCGTACAGCGCCATCGCATCCTTAACCGTTTCGGATAACCTGGAGCAGAACTGACTCCTGAGAGCCGGGTCGTTCCACTGGGTATCCATAGCCCACCTACGGAACTCAGAGCAATACTCCTCTACTGGCCGCTCTCCCTGTACGGGTCTCTGTAATTTTGATTCAGCCAGTGCGACTCGGTCAGGGTCATCATATATGAGACCCAAGACCCCCAAAAATTCATCCACTGACCGGAGAGCCTGGGAATCAGTGGGTAAAGAGAACGCCCAGGATTGCGGGTCCCCCTGCAGCAGGGAAATAACAACCCCCACCCGCTGTTCTTCATTACCAGAGGAGTAAGGGCGCAGCTTAAAATATAATTTACAGGCCTCACGAAATGTCACAAACTTGTCCCTTCCCCCAGAAAATCTGTCAGGGAGACCAACCTTGGGTTCTGCAACAACCTGGTTACCTGTAGCAACCGCTGGGTTTGCGGTCTGTTGTAATTGCTGCTGTTGCTGGAGGACCGACGCCTTCAATCCTGCCACCTCCAAAGACAGGCCATGAAATTGCTTTGACAAAGCAGCAATTGGATCCATACTGGAATCAAAATTTTTTTTTTTTTTACCTACACAAAATAAGGGCCAGATATAATGTAATGACCTGCGTCACGCAAAGGGAGGGAAAAAGGAAGGCCCTGCCTAAGGGAGAGGGAAAGGTGGTGACCCCTGACTCACCTTGCGGCTGGCACCTGACTGCCCTGACGTCCCTAGACGGGTTCCTCACCCGTACGCCGATCACGTGCCTAAACCCTGGCTTTCCCTAAGATGAGCCCTATGTAGTGAACAGGGCGGTGGGATCACTAGTCCGCACCACTGACACTAAGATGAAAACACCAAGGAGAGGACAGACAAACATATAATCCCAGGTGGGCGACAACAGCAGACCACAAAGGCCCAACAGGGATCCGGAGGGTAACGTTCTGGAACAACAACCAGGGAACGCAGCAACACAGCTCCAGTGGGTCAGTATAGAAGTCCAGGCAGGAAGCTCTATATCTGGCAACCAGAGAAGTGGGAGAGGGGAATATAAGGAGGTTGGGAGTGCTGGAAAAGGAACAGCTGAGGAGAAGGAGCTACGGATCCCTGCAAAGCAAACCCATCAAGCTACCATAAAGAAACAGCCCTATCTTTCTAACTAGAGCGCGCAGCCAACCGCTGCGACTTCCTGACCCCGGGTATAACGGAGTCAGGCGTGGTTCTTCACACCCTCGTGACAGGATGCCTCTATCTATGGCCTAGGAGCTGTTCTCAGCCAGGACCTGGCTGGGGAGGAGCACCCGGTTCTGTACTTTAGCCGGAAGTTGCTGCCCCGGGAGGTGGCATATGCCACCATTGAGAAGGAGTGTCTTGCCATAGTTTGGTCTCTTAAGAAATTAGCCATACCTCTATGGGCGCAACTTTACGGTGACCTTAACCCCTTGAGCTGGCTGAACCGTGTAGCCGGTGACAACGGAAAACTGCTACGATGGAGTTTGGCTCTGCAGCAGTATGATTTCACCATCCAGCACAAGAAGGGCAGCGACCATGGGGATGCGGATGAAGTGTCTAGGGCAGCTGAACCCACAGTGACAGGTGCCATGGAGAATGACCTGTGAGTCATTCTCCCCAGGCACCTTCTAAAAGGGGAAGTGTGGCACACTGAGCATGAGTGCTTGGCCTGTGTTCTGGGGACTCGGAGCTCCCCCTTATTCAAACAAATTACTGTCCCTTCTCTCCCTCTCGATCTTCCCCCACATCCTAAACCAGACCACCGCCATAAACTTCTTAGTCCCCAACCCAGAGGTGACAACGATCACTGGCCTCCATGACACTTTATATAAACATGCCTGTATAGTGGACAGCTTCAAAGGGGTTTATTACTTTATGATAGGGGCCTGCCTCTGGAGGGTGGGGGCAAGCTGCTCTCCATGCCTCGCTGTCATTGGGAAAATCCAAAAATCTTACTCCGGTCATAACTCAAAAATACAGCTCAATAAAGATTATTGAGGTATGCAATTTTAACGGTCAGGAGGTGACGGTGCCACACATACCATAAACCACCCATTTATGTTAAATGCTGGCTCAGAAAATCAGTTCTTCTGATTTAGGTCACGTGGACACCCCATGTTTGGTACCCCTGTGACCCCAATACTGAGAGCTGAAAAATAAGCCCATGAATCGATCGGGCAGGCATTCTCCTGTGTAGAGTTATGGGGAGAAATCAATTTTAGACCAGATTTCAGCGTGACTGACTGGTCATAAAAGTCACAGCCAACCCATATGTCACGCCCTAAAGGTGGGTTTACAGACTGCCTGGACTAATTCTTATAAATTGGACAGAGCAGATTGTACTGAGTTCCCCATTTTGAGGCCAATCTGATTAAATGAGGATCCGTGTCTTTCTGTCTTGCCTCAGGACCTGATAGCTGCAAGTCTCTGTGTGAGTACAGTAGGTGTCAGTTTTCTTTCATCCTTTTTATTTTAAAAAACTGTTTTGTGTATATTTGTATGCTTCTGTTTTTTAAATCTTTAAATTTTTATTAAAACCAATCACGGGCAATATTTTTTAAGGCAATTAGAGTTTGCTTTAAAATGCGAATCTCAGAAGTTTATTAGTTGTTAGAAGGAACCAGAAACAATTTGATCTCCCGTGCAATCTGGTAGATTGTAGGAAGCAGAGTGGTCAAATTCGATTACATCTGGTGGCATTAGAGGCAATGCTTGTTAAGAGCTCATTTGCATTTCTTCCCTCCCAGAATTCCAGAGGAGCATGTATGGCCTATAAGTCTCCTCACACTGATTCAGGTAGTTAGTTCCCCCCTTGCTCGGACACAGGCCTCCTACCCAGTTAAGCCAGTACTCTCTGCTATGCACTGATGAGGGGCAATCACCCTGAAACAGCTGTCTCGAGATGAGGTGCTGGCTTATTTAATATCCAAGTCATGTCTCAAGGCTGATTTTAAGAGCTTAATATTGACTTATAGGATAGCTGCCTTACATCTGGCGGCATTAGAGGCAAAGCTTGTTAAGAGCTCATTTGTATTTTTTCCCTCTCTATGGGTACGCACATTAAATTGAACTTGGCGGTGTTGGGAGGGATGTGACCTGTTTTTGTGTGAATGGGGAAGAGTAGATTCCCTAGGGACAGGCCTTTACCAAGTTATTTGCAACTTTAACCCCAAGAACGGTGACGTTTGAAAGCGTTGAACTGAATGTCAGTTAGTGCTGTGTTTTTTCCCGCAGTTAGAATTTAGGTACCATGACATCACCTCTTAACAGAAATTCTGACCTGCCTTGTAAAGACCTACGTATCTGTCCATGGGAGAACCTCTCCAACAACTGATTCTTCAATCAAGATGGAAGTCGTGGCTATGTTGAAAAGAAGCCATCCTACGGTTGACCATACCCCAGAAGGTGGTGCTACATGGGACGGAAGATTGGCACTGACATTGGGGGTGGCTGACGCCAGAAGATCGACACTGACAGAAATCTTAGAAACTGTGAGGGTGAGGCCATTCTAGAGTCGTTGGGAGTGGCTGACACCTGAAGATCGTTACTGACGGAAAGAAAGAAGGGCCAGTTCACGGTTGCTGCGTGGATTGACCTAGAGACTGTGAAGGTGAAGCCATTTCCCTATATTACATTGGGAGTGGCTGATACCTGAAGATCATTGCGAAAGATGCCAAGAAAGCGGGAAGAAGGTCGGAGGTGTTAGTCGTGATGGGTGATGTCTAGGTACGTAAGGGCCATATTACTTCAGTCCTTCCTGAACTGTCACCAATGGTGGGGTTGAGGGGTCAAATATATCCCAACCCTTCCATCAAGATTTATTGTCGTGTTAGTCGACAACAGGGAGATTGTAGAGGGAAGTCAGTGGGGATATATATATATATATATATATATATATATATATATATATATCTGCCCCTTCATTGATGTGTGTGTGTGTGTATATATATATATATATATATATGTATATGTATGTGTGTGTGTGTATATATATATATATATATATATATATATAGGCCCCGTATATGGCCAATAGGGATATATATTCCCTGTATGGCCGTGTATATATGGGTCCCCTGTATGTGGGCCCAGTATATGGGTATATACGCGGGCTTATTACTGCCCATTCATTCCCCCAGGTTGTGGCTATGCTTTGCCACAGGTATGTATGTGTGTGTGTGTATATATATATTTATATATATATATATATATATATATATATATATACACACAGTACAGACCAAAAGTTTGGACACACCTCATTCAAAGAGTTTTCTTTATTTTCATGACTATGAAAATTGTAGATTCACACTGAAGGCATCAAAACTATGAATTAACACATGTGGAATTATATACTTAACAAAAAAGTGTGAAACAACTGAATATATGTCATATTCTAGGTTCTTCAAAGTAGCCACCTTTTGCTTTGATTACTGCTTTGCACACTCTTGGCATTCTCTTGATGAGCTTCAAGAGGTAGTCACCTGAAATGGTTTTCACTTCACAGGTGTGCCCTGTCAGGTTTAATACGTGGGATTTATTGCCTTATAAATGGGGTTGGGACCATCAGTTGCATTGTGGAGAAGTCAGGTGGATATACAGCTGATAGCCCTACTCAATAGACTGTTAGAATTTGTATTATGGCAAGAAAAAAGCAGCTAAGTTAAGAAAAACTAGTGGCCATCATTACTTTAAGAAATGAAGGTCAGTAAGTCTGAAAAATTGGGAAAACTTTGAAAGTGTCCCCAAGTGCAGTCACAAAAACCATCAAGCACTACAAAGAAACTGGCTCACATGCGGACCGCCCCAGGAAAGGAAGACCAAGAGTCACCTCTGCTGCGGAGGATAAGTTCATCCGAGTCACCAGCCTCAGAAATCGCAGGTTAACAGCAGCTAAGATTAGAGACCAGGTCAATGCCACACAGAGTTCTAGCAGCAGACACCTCTCTAGAACAACTGTTAAGAGGAGACTGTGTGAATCAGGCCTTCATGGTAGAATATCATGCTATAAACCACTGCTAAGGACAGGCAACAAGCAGAAGAAACTTGTTTGGGCTAAAGAACACAAGGAATGGACATTAGACCAGTGGAAATCTGTGCTTTGGTCTGATGAGTCCAAATTTGAAATCTTTGGTTCCAACCACTGTGTCTTTGTCCGACGCAGAAAAGGTGAACGGATGGACTCTACATGCCTGGTTCCCACCGTGAAGCATGGAGGAGGAGGTGTGATGGTGTGGGGGTGCTTTGCTGGTGACGCTGTTGGGGATTTATTCAAAATTGAAGGCATACTGAACCAGCATGGCTACCACAGCATCTTGCAGCGGCATGCTATTCATCCGGTTTGCGTTTAGTTGGACCATCAACTTATTTTTCAACCAGACAATTACCCCAAACACACCTCCAGGCTGTGTAAGGGCTATTTGACCATGAAGGAGTGTGATGGGGTGCTGCGCCAGATGACCTGGCCTCCACAGTCACCGGACCTGAACCCAATCGAGATGGTTTGGGGTGAGCTGGACCGCAGCGTGAAGGCAAAAGGGCCAACAAGTGCTAAGCATCTCTGGGAACTCCTTCAAGACTGTTGGAAGACCATTTCAGGTGACTACCTCTTGAAGCTCATCAAGCGAATGCCAAGAGTGTGCAAAGCAGTAATCAAAGCAAAAGGTTGTTTCACACTTTTTTGTTATGTATATAATTCCACATGTGTTAATTCATAATTTTGATGCCTTCAGTGTGAATCTACAATTTTCATAGTCATGAAAATAAAGAAAACTCTTTGAATGAGAAGGTGTGTCCAAACTTTTGGTCTGTACTGTATATAGATGTGTGTATCTATAATATATAAATATAAATATATATATATATATATTAAAGAAAGTCTGCAGCACTCCTTGAAATAAAAAATGTGCAGTTTATTCACACATGTCAAAAATAGACAACATTTCGGTTCTCTCACAGAACCTTTCTCAAGTCAGGTGAAACATAAAGTGCAATAGTGCCAATATAAATACATAGTAAGGTTGTTACCAATCAATTCATCAACCAATACAAACATGGTACACTCCCCTTTTGTGGACGAATAACAATTCACTCATCTGTGTCAGTTATCCATGTAGACAGACTAACAAGCCCTATTATACATGTGCCATAGTGATATGGCCGTGTTACACACCCATAGTGTATATTACAGTGCCAACAGTAATAAAGTGCTCAGTGCATTAAAATTCCTAATTTCTATACCTTGCTGGGGGTATATATAATAAATCCCCCCCTCTATCCAAAGGTTTGACATGATCCAAGATCATAAATCTTAGATCATTTTCTTTATGATTTTTTTCCACAAAATGTTTTGACACAGGCAGGTCCCTTCTCTTATTCCTAATAGATTGTCTATGGTTGTTTACCTGGTTTTCATGTCACATGTGGTTTCACCCACATAGAGCTTTTTGCAGGGGCACCACAATACATGTATCACCCATGACGAATCACAAGTGAGATAATGTCTTAGGCTGCTTTCACACTAGCGTTCGGGTGTCCACTCGTGAGCTCCGTTTGAATGGGCTCACGAGCGGACCCGAACGCAGCCGTCCAGCCCTGATGCAGTCTGAATGGAGCGGATCCGCTTAGACTGCATCAGTCTGGCGGCGTTCAGCCTCCGCTCCGCTCGCCTCCGCACGGACAGGCGGACAGCTGAACGCTGCTTGCAGCGTTCGGGTGTCCGCCTGGCCGTGCGGAGGCGTGCGGATCCGTCCAGACTTACAATGTAAGTCAATGGGGACGGATCCGTTTGAAGATGCCACAATATGGCTCAATCTTCAAGCGGATCCGTCCCCCATTGACTTTACATTGAAAGTCTGGACGGATCCGTCCGAGGCTATTTTCACACTTAGCTTTTTTTTGCTAATATAATGCAGACGGATCCGTTCTGAACGGAGCCTCCGTCTGCATTATTACGATCGGATCCGTTCAGAACGGATCCGATCGAACGCTAGTGTGAAAGTAGCCTTATGTTAAAGGTCTCATCCGTGTCTGGATGTGTGAACACTTATCCTTTGTTCATCAGTTTACAGTTCACACATCCCAGACACGGGAAAGAACCTGTATGCTTTGTCTTGAGAAACGTCTGTCTAAGTTGACCCTTTTCAGGCAATCTGGAGTGCACAACCTTGTCCCTGATGTTTCCTGCTCTTTTATAAGCCATCATGGGCGTATTCTTGAAGGCGGCTATACTAGGATGGCCACTACTGAGTAATCCCCAGTTTCGCCTCACTATCTTTTCTATATCTGGGCTCAACTCACTATATGATGACACAAAAGGCAGTCTATCGCCAGTCTGTCTAACTTTTGGGGTCAACAACTCTTCTCTAGGGATTCCTCTTGCTTTATCCGCATGTTTTTTCACTAGCTTTTTAGGGTAACCCCTGTCTATGAATGATTGTTCCATATTGCTCAGTGCAACTTTCATATTTTCATCCTTATTAACTATTCTCCGTACTCTGAGCATTTGACTGAACGGAAGCAAATCCACCATCCTTCTGGGATGTCCACTGGAAAAATGCAACAATGTATTCTTGTCCATAGGTTTAATGTTCAAATCCATATGTATCTGGTCCTCCTCAATATAGACCTGAGTGTCCAGATACTGCACCCGGTCAACCGATGCCGTTAACGTAAATTGGATCTCCCGATCAAGAGAGTTCAAAAATACGTGAAAGTCCATCAGCTGCTCCATGGTGCCTAGCCAAATGAGGAAAATATCGTCTATGTACCTCCACCACGTCAAAACTTGATTGAAGTGGGGAGATACATAGACAAGACGTTCCTCAAATGACCGCACAAAAATATTTGCATAAGTGGGCGCGGCATTGGAGCCCATTGCCGCGCCCATTACTTGCAAGTAGAACTGTCCCTGGAACACAAAGTAATTGTTCCTCAAGGACAGCTCCATCAGTGTTAGTACAAAGCTCTATGTGGGTGAAACCACATGTGACATGAAAACCAGGTTAAACAACCATAGACAATCTATTAGGAATAAGAAAAGGGACCTGCCTGTGTCAAAACATTTTGTGGAAAAAAATCATAAAGAAAATGATCTAAGATTTATGATCTTGGATCATGTCAAACCTTTGGATAGAGGGGGGATCGACTTAATATTTTAAAAAAAGCAGAGCTCAGATGGATCTTTCGACTGGATACTCTGAAGCCGAAAGGGTTAAATGTCGAATTCAGGGTGACAGGGGGAATGGTCAGTTAATATCTGTCCTTAATAACCATGGTCCGTTGTGTGTCCATAACGCTGTATGGGGTGAACCCCGTGGAAAGGTTTATTGTTTATCTATATTATTATGTCATGGATTTTGTTACTTATCTAACTGTGTAGTAGCATTGTTATCTTTCCTTGCTGGGATGGTAATTGCGGTTACAGAATGTGTTGCCCAAAATATTGCCCTGCTGTAAAATGGCGGAAAAGATAAGTGTAGTGACGCTGGCTGATGCGCCCACGAACGTGTCGGCACGTGATGTGTTGGCGCGTGAGTGACGCAGCACGCCAGAGGACACGGCGCTTTAAACTCCGCCTGTCGGTGACGCATATAGTTTGTGTGCGGCCGAACAGCTGGTGAGTGATTGGCACATGCGCAGTAGCGAGGACGAGACGCGCAGAGGTACCGCGGACCTACACGAGAAAAGACGCCGGTCATATACTCAGTTTATTATATATACCCCCAGCAAGGTATAGAAATTAGGAATTTTAATGCACTGAGCACTTTATTACTGTTGGCACTGTAATATACACTATGGGTGTGTAACACGGCCATATCACTATGGCACATGTATAATGGGCTTGTTAGTCTGTCTACATGGATAACTGACACAGATGAGTGAATTGTTATTCGTCCACAAAAGGGGAGTGTACCATGTTTGTATTGGTTGATGAATTGATTGGTAACAACCTTACTATGTATTTATATTGGCACTATTGCACTTTGTTTCACCTGACTTGAGAAAGGTTCTGTGAGAGAACCGAAATGTTGTCTATTTTTGACATGTGTGAATAAACTGCGCATTTTTTTTTTCAAGGAGTGCTGCGGACTTTCTTTATTTACCTGTACTGGATCGAGGGACTACCGCGGGCACCATACAACCATCCCTGCATGTGTAGGAGTGCTGCCTAACCTTTTCTATGGATATATATATATATATATATATATATATATGAGAGAGAGAGATGTATGTATGCCCCAGTTATTGCATACATCTGTATATATATTTATATAATGTGCCCCAGTATTATATTGAACATATATATATATATATATGTATGTGTATATGGATGTACCCCAAGCATCCATATAGCTATACAGTCAGGTCCATAAATATTGGAACATCAACACAATTCTAATATTTTTGGCTCTATACACCACCACAATGGATTTGAACTGAAATGAACAAGATGTGCTTTAACTGCAGATTGTCAGCTTTAATTGGAGGGTATTTGCATCCAAATCAGGTGAACGGTGTAGGAATTACAGCAGTTTGCATATGTGCCTCCCACTTGTTAAGCGTCCAAAAGTAATGGGACAAATGGCTTCTCAGCTGTTCCATGGCCGGGTGTGTGTTATTCCCTCAATATTCTAATTACAATGAGCAGATAAAAGGTTCCAGAGTTTATTTAAAGTGTGCAATTTGCATTTGGAATCTGTTACTGTCAGCTCTCAAGATGAGATCCAAAGAGCTGTCACTATCAGTGAAGCAAGCCATTAGCAGGCTGAAAAAACACAACAAACCCATCAGAGAGATGGCAAAAAAATTGGGCATGGCTAAAACAACTGTTTGGAACATTCTTAAAAAGAAGGAACGCACCAGTGAGCTCGGCAACACCAAAAGACCCGGAAGACCACGGAAAACAACTGTGGTGGATGACCGAAGAATTATTTCCCTGGTGAAGAAAACACCCTTCACAACAGTTAGCCAGATCAAGAACACTCTCCAGGAGGTAGGTGAATGTGTGTCAAAGTCAACAATCAAGAGAAGACTTCACCAGAGTGAATACAGAGGGTTCACCACAAGATGTAAACCTCAAAAACAGGAATGCCAGATTAGAGTTTGCCAAACGACATCTAAAAAAGCCTTCACAGTTCTGGAACAACATCCTATGGACAGATGAGACCAAGATCAACTTGTACCAGAGTGATGGGAAGAGAAGAGTATGGAGAAGGAAAGGAACTGCTCATGATCCTAAGCATACCACCTCCTCAGTGAAGCATGGTGGTGTCATGGCGTGGGCATTTATGGCTGCAAATGGAAGTGGTTCGCTTGTATTTATTGATGATGTGACTGCTGACAAAAGCAGCAGGATGAATTCTGAAGTGTTTCGGGCAATATTATCTGCTCATATTCAGCCAAATGCTTCAGAACTCATTGGACGGCGCTTCACATTGCAGATTGACAATAACCCAAAGCATACTGCAAAAGCAACCAAAGAGATTTTTAAGGGAAAGAAGTGGAATGTTATGCAATGGCCAAATCAATCACCTGACCTGAATCCAATTGAGCATGCATTTCACTTGCTGAAGACAAAACTGAAGTGAAAATGCCCCAAGAACAAGCAGGAACTGAAGACAGTTGCAGTATAGGCCTGGCAGAGCATCACCAGGGATGAAACCCAGCATCTGGTGATGTCTATACGTTCCAGACTTCAGGCTGTAATTGACTGCAAAGGATTTGGAACCAAGTATTAAAAAGTGAAAGTTTGATTTATGATTATTATTATGTCCCATTTGCTTTTGGTCTCTTAACAAGTGGGAAGCACATATGGAAACTGTTGTAATTCCTACACTGTTCACATGATTTGGATGTAAATACCCTCACATTAAATCTGACAGTCTGCAGTTAAAGCACATCTTGTTAGTTTCATTTCAAATTCATTGTGGTGGCGTATAGAGCCAAAAATGTTAGAATTATGTTGATGACCCAGTATTTATGGACCTGACTGTATATTTATAATGCGACCAGCATATTCCCCCCAGTTACGGCACCTTCCCCACCCCAGCCTCCTCCCGCATTCTAGCTCCTGCAGGAGGTGGATATGTCACCAGGTGGCTGGACAATTATGTCCAGTTTCTGGTGACTTCAAAAGGCAAGGGATCAATAGATCCGATGCCTTTTGTTAAACATCCCCAGCAGGACTGAAGATAGTTAACATAACAGAGATAGGGGAACAAATGTTCCCCTCTCTCTGTTTGTTGCATAACCCCGGTGCGGTAATTACAGCACCTGGGATATGCAGACACTTCACAGGCGGGAGGATCAAAGGATTTCCCCGCCTGGAAGCGCGTTCCAGTATGCGCGGGCTGGTGCGATGACATCATATCACCGCGCCAGCCCATGTGGACTGGGCTTAGCGTGGGAAGACTGGAGCGAGCACGGCCGGGTTTAAATACCCTTGCTGTGCGGCGCTAAAGAGACAGGACTCCTACCCGCCTCCTGGAAGCAGAGCGCTGTGCTGCGCTCAAAAGATGAGAAGAGCGCAGCCGGCTCTCAGAAGAGACACCCCCCTGACCGCCCAGAAGCGCAGGCAGTGTTACAGGCTGCACTGCAAGAGACCTCTACCATCCCCATAGAAGGAAGGAGACCTTCATAGATTAATTGGGGGGGTCCTGATCTCTTATGGGCCAGTGCTTTTTCCCTACCCTAACCGCTGGTGAGGCTCCCAGCGCATGCGCAGTGTCAGCTGGTGTCCAGCTGAGAACATCCATCCCATCACTACGCCTGCACACTGGCCCGTAATTTTTCCCTACCCTAACCGCTGGTGAGGCTCCCGGCGCATGCTCAGTGTCGGCTAGTGTCCAGCTAACTTCTGCGAAATTTCCCTACCCTGTCGTTGTTCACCTGCGCGGCGCAGCACAGCACACCTCCTCACATCATATCCAGTGTGGCCGGAAGTGACGAGGGTAGGGAAATCTCACGAGGGAGGGAAATCTAACGGAACACCAGGAGTAGGCACTGTCCAGTGCGGTCAATCAGAAGAGGGGACTTGGCTATTAAGAGACGCGAATGCCCTGAATCCCTGTGTGCCGTTACCATAGTAAGTGTAACCTCTTTTTATCATTGAAGTTAAAGCCTGGGGGACCCTTAGGCAGCTATTCTATGCAGAATATATAAGAAGCTTGGCTATGATGATAGGAATAGCGGGACTGCTGATATAATTATTGTTCAGCATATATATTCTATATAATAGAAATATTGTATATGTTCTCAGTATTGATCTCAAATTAAACAGATGGAAATACTATGCAATTCTATGGTCCAACATTTGTCTAATTGTAAGTCAAGGGGAAATAAAAGGATAAAACTCATTATTTAGAAAGAGAAAGGATGGTATTCACCATCTCTGTAATGGTCAGAAATATAGTATTAAGGCTGATAATAATCAATCTATAAAGAGATGAGAGAACAACCGGGAAGGGGTGAAAAGAGATCAGGACCCCCAATCAATCTATGAAGCAAGTGTAACACTTATGTCATTCAATCCCCTGGGTTTTTCGGTATTGAGGCGGAAAATCCATTCTAATTCTTTTGTGAGGAGTCTTTTATCCAGATCTCCTCCTCTGGGCAATTGTCGAACTTGCTCAATCCCTTGGAATTTGATCACCCTAGTGTAGCCTGAATGTGACTCTCCTACATGTGAATGGATAAGGATCCGTTCAGAATGCCTAAATTTTGCTGAGTTTGGTCTCTGTTGCATTTTTTTAGACGGTCACTAAAACGCAGCTTGCATCGTTCTGGTGACCGTCTGACTATGCCAAGCAAAGCGGATCCGTCCCCCATTGACTTTCAATGTAACTCAAGACGGATCCGTTTTGACTTAGACTTTCTTTTGAATGAATAATGCAAACGGATCCGTTATGAATGGATACAAACATTTGCATTATTGGTGCGGATCCGTCTGTGCAGATACAAGACGGATCCGCACCAAACACGAGTGTGAAAGTAGTCTTATCGTTGTGGCCTGCAATATGTAGGAAAAACTATAGCGGTTTATTATCATTGTTTAAGTCTTAGCTAAATAACACCAGTGCTTACTGCCTAAAATTCTATATTGTGTCTGTTGTATTTGCCAGTTTTTGTTAAGTGCTGTATCTATATTCTGATTCATTTTTGTTTATGTCCAATATAACACCTTTTTTGTGTTTTCATTATTTTCCATATTATTGTTATTCATTAAATGCTATTTTTAAATACTGTTTGTAATTGAGTTGCAAATCCTAAAGAACCATCAGGAGTGATGTTAAAGGTTCACACTTCCTAATATAATTGGCAACAAGGATGGGATCTCTTTTTATTTTGTAATTCAATAATCTTACTTAGCTGTTGTCATTGTGAAAGCAGTTAGTGTGATATATTCTGGTCAGTACAGATTGTTTTAGCATATTATCTGTTGGATTATTGTCCTATGATATCATCTGTTGGGATTATTGTGGGATTATATTACATTGTATTGTCTGTTGCTGCAAAGTATAGAATTTGTTATCATGAGTTCAATTAGAAGCAAACTGTAAAGGCAAAGAGCCCAAAGTGGTCTATAACCGGTCAATGGATGCCTGTGGCTTTGTTGCTTAATCGGTGTACTACGCTGAAAGCATGGCCTGAGTTAGAGGTGGGTGTCACTCCTGGTGCTGTTAATAAAGCTGTGGTTGGTTTAGGGCTGAAATCGCAAGGGAAGTCGGTGCTAATGACAGTGGGAGAGTTGGGGTGGCTTTTTCTTATTGTTCTCCGAAACCTTTATGATTCAAAGAAGCATTTGCAAAATAAATGCAAACAATTGTCTGAGCAAATGAGTGCATTAAAAGAAACAAAAGTCATCACAAGAGAGATGGTAGAATCTGTTATAAAGCTGATGAGTATGAAAGAAAGCTGTGCTTTAGCTGTACGTATGGTGAATGAAAAAAAAGAAAAAGCATAACAAAAATGCTGTTGTAAGAGTGAAAGGATGGAATCCTGGAGAATGGAAAGGAGAAATGTCTGAGTCTGATAATTGAGTGGGATAACTAAGACAGTGATGAGGAGATATGTATTGACAATGATAATTTAGATTTACGCAAACCTTTGACTAACAAATGTACAATTAACAAGGCTTATTGTGCAAGAAAAAGGCAAGGGACGTGTGGGGGTTAACCCTGTGACTACTTTGACTGTATGTGACTTTACAGAGACTGAATACATCGAGCTGAACAAACAATATAGATAGAACGTTACTGAAAGGCTATGTACACCTTTGGGGCCATTTTTTTTTTATTCCATTGTACTTATTTTGAGTTAAAAATCATTTTTTTCAATTGGTCTTTATTAAAAATATGGAATCCTTTTTTGTGTACATAGCTGAGATTGTCAGAATATTTATACTGCTCTGAAAACAGTTTATTTATGTAAATAAGTTGGGAGATTCCAACGTGTTTTACCACAAATAAAAAGCTAACAAGAGCTTTGATCTGTGCCAAGTTGATGACAAAAGGAAGACAGTTGTATACAATATATTAGGCAAGTTGTATTTTTGAGGATTAATTTTATTATTGAACAACAACCATGTTCTCAATGAACCCAAAAAACTCATTAATATCAAAGCTGAATATTTTTGGAAGTAGTTTTTAGTTTGTTTTTAGTTTTAGCTATTTTAGGGGGATATCTGTGTGTGCAGGTGACTATTACTGTGCATAATTATTAGGCAACTTAACAAAAAACAAATATATAACCATTTCAATTATTTATTTTTACCAGTGAAACCAATATAACATCTCAACATTCACAAATATACATTTCTGACATTCAAAAACAAATCAGTGACCAATATAGCCACCTTTCTTTGCAAGGACACTCAAAAGCCTGCCATCCATGGATTCTGTCAGTGTTTTGATCTGTTCACCATCAACATTGCGTGCAGCAGCAACCACAGCCTCCCAGACACTGTTCAGAGAGGTGTACTGTTTTCCCTCCTTGTAAATCTCACATTTGATGATGGACCACAGGTTCTCAATGAGGTTCAGATCAGGTGAACAAGGAGGCCATGTCATTAGATTTTCTTCTTTTATACCCTTTCTTGCCAGCCACGCTGTGGAGTACTTGGACGCGTGTGATGGAGCATTGTCCTGCATGAAAATCATGTTTTTCTTGAAGGATGCAGACTTCTTCCTGTACCACTGCTTGAAGAAGGTGTCTTCCAGAAACTGGCAGTAGGACTGGGAGTTGAGCTTGACTCCATCCTCAACCCGAAAAGGCCCCACAAGCTCATCTTTGATGATACCAGCCCAAACCAGTACTCCACCTCCACCTTGCTGGCGTCTGAGTCGGACTGGAGCTCTCTGCCCTTTACCAATCCAGCCACAGGCCCATCCATCTGGCCCATCAAGACTCACTCTCGTTTCATCAGTCCATAAAACCTTAGAAAAATCAGTCTTGAGATATTTCTTGGCCCAGTCTTGACGTTTCAGCTTGTGTGTCTTGTTCAGTGGTGGTCGTCTTTCAGCCTTTCTTACCTTGGCCATGTCTCTGAGTATTGCACACCTTGTGCTTTTGGGCACTCCAGTGATGTTGCTCTGAAATATGGCCAAACTGGTGGCAAGTGGCATCTTGGCAGCTGCACGCTTGACTTTTCTCAGTTCATGGGCAGTTATTTTGCGCCTTGGTTTTTCCACACGCTTCTTGCGACCCTGTTGACTATTTTGAATGAAACGCTTGATTGTTCGATGATCACGCTTCAGAAGCTTTGCAATTTTAAGAGTGCTGCATCCCTCTGCAAGATATCTCGCTATTTTTGACTTTTCTGAGCCTGTCAAGTCCTTCTTTTGACCCATTTTGCCAAAGGAAAGGAAGTTGCCTAATAATGATGCACACCTGATATAGGGTGTTGATGTCATTAGACCACACCCCTTCTCATTACAGAGATGCACATCACCTAATATGCTTAATTGGTAGTAGGCTTTCGAGCCTATACAGCTTGGAGTAAGACAACATGCATAAAGAGGATGATGTGGTCAAAATACTCATTTGCCTAATAATTCTGCACTCTCTGTGTGTATATATATATATATATATATATATAGTAAACGAAAAAACGAGGCAGCACTTCCAGCTTTTAGTGTACGGGTGAAGACCCCAAACTTTAATCCAAGCGACGTTTCGGCCTACTCAATGAGGCCTTTATCAAGCTACATAACAGTGCAAATAACTGGGTATATATACCCACACTACATAGACAAGTGAGTGACAATCAGTGATTACACCTGTTAACAATCAAGTCACATGACCTGGGACTGCATAGTCACATGGTGTTCAGATATAATAAACATAATACTTTTACACATTTACGTGCATCAAAGGTGTACATCTTATTCATAAAAACATAAGTGATGTGCACAGCAGTTATAGTGCATATACAATACATAATATATAGAGGATCCAAGCCCCTTTTGTACAGTGACCCTTATACAGTGCAGTACACACAGAGTTAAAATCATATGCTGCAGTTGCAGCTGAACCATATTAAAAATTGGAGGGAGCTCACCATCTACGCACATTATGCTTGTCAACATCGCCATGCCTTCAGCGTTGGCGTCCCCCAGTCGGCAGTGCGCATGCGCCGGACCCGACGGCTCTGGCCGCGCCCCCGACAGCACCACGCCCCCACGTCACGCTCCAATGGACCGCAGCGTCATCCACCGGAACGCACGCAGGAGCCGCAGCTGCTGGGGGAGGGAGGCCAGACCATGTGGTTCAGCGCACGTCACGTCGCAGGCGGGACCCCGCCGTCACCATGGCGACGTAAACAAGCCTAGACAAGCGGACGAGCCCAGCGCGGCCAGGGCAAATACATGCGCACAAATCCAGATTAACAGTATGGTTGGAAATGGCCAAGGGGGAGGAAAATCAAGCCCAGCCATTAGCTCAGGCGATTATATCATCTCCCTTTGCCATCACCAATAACTTCTTGTAGTGTGGCTGTCATGGGACACACTCCTCCCATCAGCATACACAAATTCAAGACAGCGTGTGTGTCAAGTCACTGACCCTCAATTGTGTGGTCAGAGACGCGCACACATCAGCTGTCTATAAGTACAATATGAAACAGTGTTGGACATATAGTGCAATCATGTACTGGTCCCAGGCCGTCTGACGTCGTCCCGTATGTGTCCACATGTAATTTCAGAATCCGATCCTTATCCAAGGACTAGGGTGGCTCCATCCAATACCAAGATAAAAGTTCATCAAGTTAATCAAAACATCCTGGAATAGAAAGAATACAGTGTCAGTATATCATATTAGTATGTTCAAAAAGGCGTGCACTGTTATGTTACTCCTACACCAGACTCAACGAACAAGAAACCCCCACATTGATGAGCTACACACATATTTCCTTTATCCATATAGTTCCCATCTACACTCCGCATTGAGGCCATCAGGCTTCAGTGTGTGTAGTCTGTGTATCCACAGGATCTCACGTTGTTTCAACAATTTCTCCCTATTGCCTCCCCTTTTAAGTGGGGGGATGTGGTCTATGACCCTGAATTTAAGATCCTTTTCTTTGTGTCCTGCTTCCACAAAGTGTTTGGGCACCGGGAGGTCTCTCCTCTTCTGTCGGATCGAATACCTGTGATAGTTCATTCTGGTCTTAACCTCACAAATTGTCTCCCCCACATAAAGTAGATTGCAGGGGCAAGACAGGAGGTATACCACGAATGAACTATCACAGGTCAAAAAATGTCTGATTTCAAACCGGGTGTTCAGTACCGGATGTACAAATTTATCCCCTTTCAACATATAGTTGCAGTTGACACAGTTTAGACATGGGTAACACCCATTTTTCTTACGGCCTATGTAGGTTTGAACTGGGGCCTTACCCCCGGTAACATCAGCCCTCACCAATTTGTCCCTCAGACTGTCCGCTCTCCTGTACGACATCAAGGGGGGCACAGCAAACTCCTTCACCTTTTTGAAGCTATTATTCAATATCGGCCAATGTTTCTTAATGGCTCCCGCTATCTGGTAGCTGCCCTCATTATAAGTGGAAATGAAAGGCACCCTACTCTGTTTGGTAACCTCACTAATCCTCCTAGTTCCGATCCCATCCAACTGTCTGCATACCAAACTCCTCGGATATCCTCTCTGGGTAAATTTGTCTGCCATCTGCAACAACCTTGTCTTACACAATACTGGGTCTTTCACTATGCGTTGCACACGGAGAAACTGGCTCCGTGGCAAAGTCTTAACCATAGATCTCGGATGGCAGCTCTCAAACCTCAATAGCTTGTTACAGTCAGTTGGCTTTGTGTATAGGTCAGTGACCAGTGAGGTACCCTGTTTTCTTACCATGGTATCCAAAAATTGGACCTGCTCGGTGGAGTATACAAGCGTGAACTGGATCTCAGGATCCATATTGTTCAGAAACGTGTGGAACTCAGCCAACTCATCCTCAGTGCCCTCCCAGATGACAAAAACATCATCTATGTATCTCCACCACCCCCGCACTCGGCTGAAGTGGTGGGATACATAGACGTGTTCAGCCTCTAGGGCAGACATGAACATGTTGGCATAAGTAGGCGCCATATTTGAACCCATTGCGGTTCCCCGCTGTTGTAGGTAATACCCATCCTGAAATGCAAAATAGTTGTATCTTAAGACTACACCGAGCAGGTCCAATATGAACTCCCTACATTCATCAGTGTATGGGGATTGAGCCAGAAACCTTCTGACTGCCTCCACACCTCTATCATGATTGATAGAGGTGTAGAGGCTCACCACATCGAAAGAAGAGGACTACAGACGAGGAAATGTCTATACCTGGCAAGAACCAAAAGGACAGAGACGTCAACCATTCTCTGGTAATTCCAATAACAACAAATGGAATAACCCCAACCCTAGGAGGAAAATGGTACCTACCAATGATGAAGGAGCCATTCAAGTCACACAGCAGCATGATGATTTTTTAGGCCCGGCTATGGATCCAAAAGGACCAGACGTGGTGGGCGGAGACAATTCAAATGGAGAAAAAGAACAACGGAGTGTAAGGAATCGGCCAGCAAGGAAAAAGAATCCATAGTGGTAAATATATCTTCCCATGAACTGACCAATGCACAGACCGATCTTCTATCTAAAGGTCTATCCTTTTGTCCCGCGGTGGGAGTGGACTGGTTCCAATTAGAAGTAGACCTGCAAAAATTTTTTAGAAGCCTTAAGTTAAAGGTGTGGTTTTCTGAAACCGATAGACAAATGAATAACGTCGATACCCAGCGTGGGTGTGAACTCTCCCTTCGCGGCGTAGGCTTATACGCCAAGGGGGACTTCACACCACAGATCAAGAATCCAGCCATTGACACATATATCAATGCAGTGAGGGCTGACATTGAGACATTGAAGGAGTCCATAACTGTAGGAGGCCTCAGACATCCTAACATGACGTCTGCGGAGATGTGTGCGTTGGGTGAACTTTGCAACAACGGCTCCCTCACGGTCAAACCGGCCGACAAGGGGGGAGCCGTGGTTGTGATGGACACCCAATGGTACATCTCCGAGATATTGAGACAATTAGGAGACTCCCTGGTATATAGGAGACTCAACCATGACCCCAAGTTTGAGGTTATTAAGGTCATCACAGGATTATTGGATGGAGCCCTGTCAAGGGGTCTGATTGATGAAGCCCTGTACAAATATCTACTGATCACACAGCCCAAGACACCATTGATATATGTGTTACCTAAAATTCATAAAAGCTTACAGAATCCCCCTGGGAGACCCATAGTGTCCGGGAGGGAGTCAGTGTTCTCGAATTTGGCCATCTTCTTAGATAAGATACTGAGATGTTATGCTGTTGGGGCAAAATCATATGTACGAGACACTGGTGATTTTCTGAGTAAGATTGCTAATGTGCAAGTGACGACACATACGCTGCTGGTTTCTTTCGATGTGGTGAGCCTCTACACCTCTATCAATCATGATAGAGGTGTGGAGGCAGTCAGAAGGTTTCTGGCTCAATCCCCATACACTGATGAATGTAGGGAGTTCATATTAGACCTGCTCGGTGTAGTCTTAAGATACAACTATTTTGCATTTCAGGATGGGTATTACCTACAACAGCGGGGAACCGCAATGGGTTCAAATATGGCGCCTACTTATGCCAACATGTTCATGTCTGCCCTAGAGGCTGAACACGTCTATGTATCCCACCACTTCAGCCGAGTGCGGGGGTGGTGGAGATACATAGATGATGTTTTTGTCATCTGGGAGGGCACTGAGGATGAGTTGGCTGAGTTCCACACGTTTCTGAACAATATGGATCCTGAGATCCAGTTCACGCTTGTATACTCCACCGAGCAGGTCCAATTTTTGGATACCATGGTAAGAAAACAGGGTACCTCACTGGTCACTGACCTATACACAAAGCCAACTGACTGTAACAAGCTATTGAGGTTTGAGAGCTGCCATCCGAGATCTATGGTTAAGACTTTGCCACGGAGCCAGTTTCTCCGTGTGCAACGCATAGTGAAAGACCCAGTATTGTGTAAGACAAGGTTGTTGCAGATGGCAGACAAATTTACCCAGAGAGGATATCCGAGGAGTTTGGTATGCAGACAGTTGGATGGGATCGGAACTAGGAGGATTAGTGAGGTTACCAAACAGAGTAGGGTGCCTTTCATTTCCACTTATAATGAGGGCAGCTACCAGATAGCGGGAGCCATTAAGAAACATTGGCCGATATTGAATAATAGCTTCAAAAAGGTGAAGGAGTTTGCTGTGCCCCCCTTGATGTCGTACAGGAGAGCGGACAGTCTGAGGGACAAATTGGTGAGGGCTGATGTTACCGGGGGTAAGGCCCCAGTTCAAACCTACATAGGCCGTAAGAAAAATGGGTGTTACCCATGTCTAAACTGTGTCAACTGCAACTATATGTTGAAAGGGGATAAATTTGTACATCCGGTACTGAACACCCGGTTTGAAATCAGACATTTTTTGACCTGTGATAGTTCATTCGTGGTATACCTCCTGTCTTGCCCCTGCAATCTACTTTATGTGGGGGAGACAATTTGTGAGGTTAAGACCAGAATGAACTATCACAGGTATTCGATCCGACAGAAGAGGAGAGACCTCCCGGTGCCCAAACACTTTGTGGAAGCAGGACACAAAGAAAAGGATCTTAAATTCAGGGTCATAGACCACATCCCCCCACTTAAAAGGGGAGGCAATAGGGAGAAATTGTTGAAACAACGTGAGATCCTGTGGATACACAGACTACACACACTGAAGCCTGATGGCCTCAATGCGGAGTGTAGATGGGAACTATATGGATAAAGGAAATATGTGTGTAGCTCATCAATGTGGGGGTTTCTTGTTCGTTGAGTCTGGTGTAGGAGTAACATAACAGTGCACGCCTTTTTGAACATACTAATATGATATACTGACACTGTATTCTTTCTATTCCAGGATGTTTTGATTAACTTGATGAACTTTTATCTTGGTATTGGATGGAGCCACCCTAGTCCTTGGATAAGGATCGGATTCTGAAATTACATGTGGACACATACGGGACGACGTCAGACAGCCTGGGACCAGTACATGATTGCACTATATGTCCAACACTGTTTCATATTGTACTTATAGACAGCTGATGTGTGCGCGTCTCTGACCACACAATTGAGGGTCAGTGACTTGACACACACGCTGTCTTGAATTTGTGTATGCTGATGGGAGGAGTGTGTCCCATGACAGCCACACTACAAGAAGTTATTGGTGATGGCAAAGGGAGATGATATAATCGCCTGAGCTAATGGCTGGGCTTGATTTTCCTCCCCCTTGGCCATTTCCAACCATACTGTTAATCTGGATTTGTGCGCATGTATTTGCCCTGGCCGCGCTGGGCTCGTCCGCTTGTCTAGGCTTGTTTACGTCGCCATGGTGACGGCGGGGTCCCGCCTGCGACGTGACGTGCGCTGAACCACATGGTCTGGCCTCCCTCCCCCAGCAGCTGCGGCTCCTGCGTGCGTTCCGGTGGATGACGCTGCGGTCCATTGGAGCGTGACGTGGGGGCGTGGTGCTGTCGGGGGCGCGGCCAGAGCCGTCGGGTCCGGCGCATGCGCACTGCCGACTGGGGGACGCCAACGCTGAAGGCATGGCGATGTTGACAAGCATAATGTGCGTAGATGGTGAGCTCCCTCCAATTTTTAATATGGTTCAGCTGCAACTGCAGCATATGATTTTAACTCTGTGTGTACTGCACTGTATAAGGGTCACTGTACAAAAGGGGCTTGGATCCTCTATATATTATGTATTGTATATGCACTATAACTGCTGTGCACATCACTTATGTTTTTATGAATAAGATGTACACCTTTGATGCACGTAAATGTGTAAAAGTATTATGTTTATTATATCTGAACACCATGTGACTATGCAGTCCCAGGTCATGTGACTTGATTGTTAACAGGTGTAATCACTGATTGTCACTCACTTGTCTATGTAGTGTGGGTATATATACCCAGTTATTTGCACTGTTATGTAGCTTGATAAAGGCCTCATTGAGTAGGCCGAAACGTCGCTTGGATTAAAGTTTGGGGTCTTCACCCGTACACTAAAAGCTGGAAGTGCTGCCTCGTTTTTTCGTTTACTATATACCGTGGAGGAGCGGCCTGCCTCTGTGGGGATTTGCACCCAGTCCATTGGCTCTGACTGTGCTGCTGCACTATTTGTGTTTTGTATATATATATATATATATACAGTACAGACACGCCTTCTCATTCAAAGAGTTTTCTTTATTTTCATGACTATGAAAATTGTAGATTCACACTGAAGGCATCAAAACTATGAATTGACACATGTGGAATTATATACATAACAAAGACGTGTGAAACAACTGAAAATATGTCATATTCTAGGTTCTTCAAAGTAGCAACCTTTTGCTTTGATTACTGCTTTGCACACTCTTGGCATTCTCTTGATGAGCTTCAAGAGGTAGTCTCCTGAAATGGTCTTCCAACAGTCTTGAAGGAGTTCCCAGAGATGCTTAGCACTTGTTGGCCCTTTTGCCTTCACTCTGCGGTCCAGCTCACCCCAAACCATCTAGATTGGGTTCAGGTCCGGTGACTGTGGAGGCCAGGTCATCTGGCGCAGCACCCCATAACTCTCCTTCATGGTCAAATAGCCCTTACACAGCCTGGAGGTGTGTTTGGGGTCCTTGTCCTGTTGAAAAATAAATGATGGTCCAACTAAACGCAAACCGGATGGAATAGCCTGCCGCTGCAAGATGCTGTGGTAGCCATGCTGGTTCAGTATGCCTTCAATTTTGAATAAATCCCCAACAGTGTCACCAGCAAAGCACCCCCACACCATCACACCTCCTCCTCCATGCTTCACCAGGCATGTAGAGTCCATCCGTTCACCTTTTCTGCATCGCACAAAGACACGGTGGTTGGAACCAAAGATCTCAAATTTGGACTCATCAGACCAAAGCACAGATTTCCACTGGTCTAATGTCCATTCCTTGTGTTCTTTAGCCCAAACAAGTCTCTTCTGCTTGTTGCCTGTCCTTAGCAGTGGTTTCCTAGCAGATATTCTACCATGAAGGCCTGAGTTACGCAGTCTCCTCTTAACAGTTGTTCTAGAGATGTGACTACCTCTTGTGACTACCTCTTGAAGCTCATCAAGAGAACGCCAAGAGTGTGCAAAGCAGTAATCAAAGCAAAAGGTGGCTACTTTGAAGAACCTAGAATATGACATATTTTCAGTTGTTTCACACTTTTTTGTTATGTATATAATTCCACATGTGTTAATTCATAGTTTTGATGCCTTCAGTGTGAATCTACAAGCTTCATAGTCATAAAAATAAAGAAAACTCTTTGAATGAGAAGGTGTGTCCAAACTTTTGGTCTGTACTGTATGTAATTTATTAATACAATTTATAGTGCAAAATAATATATAATAAAATTGGTGCTAATATTCAATCAATGATATGCAAAATAGTGAGAAAGGCAAAAATAATTGAGTATATATACACAATTATGCCTTATTATAATGATACCCCTCAATTATATTTAAAATCAATTTAATACTTGATTTCTCTCAGCCGACAAATGTCTGATTAAACCCAAATCTAGTTTATCTTTTATGTGTGTATATATATATATATATATATATAATCAACCGTACCAGTCTAGAACTGAATTCAATTCCTTGGAGATAATACCGTGTTTTCACCAGTATATTTTCAATCTCCCTGTATTGGATTCATTTTCAGGATGATGCTGCAGGTACACCCCAATCTTATTCCAAAACAGATACTATACACAAGGTATGGTTAATTGAATATATATAGATATGTATTATATTAATTAATTATCCTATAAAATATAGGTAAGGTCATACTATACCAAAATGTCAGCTAGCTGAAATCGGTTTCAATGGTTCTAAGATGGCTGCCTCCAATGACTGAAAAGGTGGGCAGGGTTGGATCTGGTCTTTTCCCTTGATGATTGTCCCTTGAGGATGGTCTTTCTGAAGATGGTCTTTTGAAGATGGTCAGAGAGAGAGCTAGAGATCTAGAGCCCCCATCTGTCAGCCGATACCATATTGTTATCCTATCTTAGAAAGGGCTTGGCCAAGTTTTATCATTAACTAGTGACCTCACTTTATAATTAATAGAACCTCCCTCTAGTATTTTCCCTCTAGGGAAAATACACCCTAGATTTTTATGTTACCCTAACACTAGATGGCACTAGTACTCCATACAAAAGTCGAAGCACTCACTTATTTCTCTTATTCATTCACTAGCAATAATTTTTAACTAAGGTTTCAGACAAAACCTTGAGAAGTTCTCGAATAGACAATGACATTTGTATTTAGTCAAACACCTTGTTTATCCTTAAATCTTTTGACCAGACCTAATTAAATCAAGATACACATGACCATGACCAAATGAAAGCAAAAAAAGTGGTGCAACTGGCCCAATATGGATAGAAGCCAATCCAGATAAATAAAAATGTAAAAATGGGCAGCACTCCAAGAGATAAAAATAGCAAAAATACTATATTTACCCACAAAGGTCATGCAATGTTTCGGCTCTATACAGGAGCCTTCCTCAAGCAGTGTGTACAGACAAAGTGCTTAGCATATATAGCATAGTGTTGAATCATAGCAATTTACAAACCATATAATAACAACATAAGTGGCTAAGTAGGATCGGATAAAGGCTGCCACAACACCATGGAGGTGGAGCCTCCATCCTTGACCACAGATCAACTGCGCATCTACACGTTAGTGCAGGGTCGCATTGCATCAATGATCATAACCCACCTGTCGCCACCCTTTTTAAGAGGGTTCTCCTCATAGCCACCTGCCATGTAAATGCCAGACCGCGACCGTAAAAACACTGAATGTGAAAAAGATTTTTTTTAAAATAAACAGACATCCTCAACACGTTATGACCGCACGTCATGCACGAATGCAGCCTCAAACTTCCTCTCTCCATACTCCGTGGCATACCATCTAGGTAAAGAATTAAGATAGAGAAGAAGATAATGATTAAAATCTTGGAAATTCATAAAGAACGTGTGTTTTGTCGAGTACAAACAATTCACAAATTATACACAGGCACAGTCGACAACATAATGCACGGATAGAGGGCAAGCCAAAAACCTAGCCCCCCCCAATTTTGTAGTCTACATTCAGACCATGCGGTTTAAGGGAATTAAGTGTATAGATCCATTTTAGCTCCCTTTTTTTTAATAGACTAGTCCTGTTGCCACCTCTCCTAGGCATTGATACAAAATCAATGATACAACATTTCAGATCTTTTTCTGTATGTTTAAAATGAACAAAATGTTTTGACACTGGTAAGTCAAGTCGTTTTTTTCCTTATGCGAAGTCTGTGGTTATTAAGATGTGACTTAAAGTCAGTTGTAGTCTCACCGACATAAACCAACTTACAGGGACATACAATTGCATAAATGACATAACTGGAATCGCAGGTCAGATAATGTCATTTTTGATGTGCGATTCCAGTTTGCGGGTGCACAAACATCCTGCCCTTGAGAATGTATTTACAATTAACACATGATAGACAAGGGAAGCAACCAACACTACTACCTATCAGTGTCATCTGTCCCCACATCAGCCCTAACCAGCTGGTCCTTAATACTCCTGGACCTGCGGTAGGACATGATGGGCGGAGAGTGAAATTCCTCAATTGTATTATGGCAACCGCTTAGTATATTCCAATGACGTTGAATAATGTTACCTATTTCTACACTTTGTTCACAATGCGTCGAAATAAAGGGGATCCTGACCACTTGCGTTTGTTATATTTTCCTTTTTAGGGTGTCGTCCCTATTTAGTCTCGTAACTAGTTCCTTTTTCTCATGTAATAATTTAGTTGGATAACCTTGCTTCTCAAACTTACTCATCAATGTGTCCAAATTATTGTCAGCTACCTCAGGGTCTGAGACAATACGTCTAGCCCTTAGGAACTGAGAATACGGCAGGGATCTCACCATAGATCTAGGGTGATTGCTACTGTATGTCAATAGCGTGTTCCTGTCAGTTGGCTTGGTGAACAATTCTGTCTGTAACTTGCCATCTGCCAGGATCATGCGAGTATCCAAGAACTGCATCTCGGCATGGGAATGCACTAAGGTGAATTGAAGTGCATTGTCGATTCCATTGAGGAATCTATGAAATTCATGAAGCTGCTCAACATTGCCGGTCCAGATGAGGAAGATGTTGTCTATGTACCGCCACCACGCCCTAACATTTTGGAAGTGGTGGCTTCCATAGACGACATCCTCCTCAAATCGACGCATGAAATTGGCGTAGGTTGGAGCCACATTACATTGCATGTAATAAGAATCCTGAAATAGGAAGTAATTATATCTCAAAACCATTCCAAGTAAAGATGTTATAAATTGTTGAGAATGACAAGTGAGTGATCGAGTGACGTCTCTAGCATATATGAAACCGCAGCTAACCCCTTCAGATGATCTATTGAGGTGTAGAGTGAGGTGACATCAAATGATGCCAGTGTCACCCCCTGTACACCTACCAAATCGATCATCCGCAGCTTAAGCAAAAAATCTGTAGTGTCTTGTATATAAGAGCTGCCTTCACAGGCAAAACTGCGTAATACCTTATCAAGGAAGATGGCAATATGGCTGAAAAAAGAGTCAGAACCTGATACGATGGGGCAGCCGGGTGGATCAATGAGGGACTTGTGGATCTTAGGCAACACGTAAATCACAGGAGTGACTGGATGCGTTACAGTAAGGTAATCCACAAGTCCCTCATTGATAACCCCCGCACCCAAAGCACCGGCTAAGATATTTTTGATGAGCTCAGCAATTTTGAACTTTTATGTGTATAAAAAAGGCCAAGGCAGCACTCAAATATCTGTGAAAAAAGGGTATTTTAATCACCCATGTGGTAACAGCAACGTTTCAGCTCACTCCATGGAGCCTTTGTCAAGCCATAATACATAGTGCAAAATCAAGTGCTTATATAGCATACATAATTAACAAGGTGATTACATGATTATACATCAATTTTTACAAAAACAATGTTAAAAACAATATATAGCAAATGTGCATCATTATATCTCATTAAAAACAGACAATGTGTCATAAAGTGCTATGTGCCAAATATTCTATCCATAAATTCATATGGTTACAGTGCATGACATCATTAATTGCTAATTAAAAACAAATAATTCATCCAATAGAGAATTCTCACATGTAGCTTGAGACGGCAGGACTCAGTCGGCGTCTGGAATTGAGTAGTGTGCAGGCATGAAAAACTCCTCATCCCGTGAGACTATCTATCACATATAACACATAGGCGCCCACATCCAAGATGGCGACCCGGCACTAGACTTAAACAGAGCATGCTCATTCCCAAAACAGGGTGGAGACAGTCTGACACACACATTTCATGTGACAAAGTCACATGACCGCCATTCATGCCAGCGGACCGATCGTACTACAACGTTTCTTTAATAACTCAAAAGAAGGGAGTCAAACAATACAAACTGGGCCCACCCATACCAAAATATATATATATTTATATTTATATACATAAAGCGTGAGAAGTAGTTTGGAATCCAAATGCATAAAAAATGCCCTGTGAAATCCTAAAGCTACTCTTTAGAATTTGGGCCCCTTTGCGCACCTAGGCTGCAAAAAAGTGAAACACATGTGGTATCGCCGTACTCAGAAGAAGTAGGGCAATTTGTTTTAGGGGGTATTTTTACATATACCCATGCTGGGTGAGAGAAATATCTCTGTAAATTGCAACTTTGCCCATTTTATTATACAAAGTTGTCATTTTACAGAGATATATCTCATCTTAAAGAGCTATTTCTCTCACCCAGCATATACGTATGGGTATATGTAAAAAGACACCCCAAAAGACATTGCCCTACTTCTCCTGAGTACGACGATACCATATGTGTGACACTTTTTTGCAGCCTAGGTGCACAAAGGGGCCCAAATTCTAAAGAGTAGCTTTAGTATTTCACAGGGCATTTTTTACGCATTTGGATTCCAAACTACTTCTCACGCTTTAGGTCCCCTAAAATGCCAGGGCACTATAAATACCACACAAGTGACCCCATTTTGGAAAGAAGACACCCCAAGGTATTCCGTGAGGAGCATGGCGAGTTCCTAGAATATTTTTTTGGGCACAAGTTAGCGGAAAATGATTTATTTATTTATATTTTTTCTTACAAAGTCTCATATTCCACAAACTTGTGACAAAAAATAAAATTTTACATGAACTTGCCAAGCCCCTCACGAAATATCTTGGGGTGTCTTCTTTCCAAAATGGGGTCACTTGTGGGGTATTTTTACTGCCCTGGCATTTTAGGGGACCTAAAGCATGAGAAGTAGTTTGGAATCCAAATGCGTAAAAAATGCCCTGTGAAATCCTAAAGCTACTCTTTAGAATTTGGGGCCCTTTGCGCACCTAGGCTGCAAAAAAGTGTCACACGTGTGGTATCGCCATACTCAGAAGATGTAGGGCAATGTGTTTTGGGGTGTATTTTTACATATATCCATGCTGGGTGAGAGAAATATCTCTGTAAGACAACTTTTCCAATTTTTTTTATACAAAGTTGTCATTTTACAGAGATATTTCTCTCACCCAGCATGGGTATATGTAAAAAGACACACCAAAACACATTGCCCTACTTCTCCTGAGTACGGCGATACCACATGTGTGACACTTTTTTGCAGCCTAGGTGCACAAGGGGGCCCAAATTCCAATGAGTACCTTTTAGGAGGGCATTTTTAGACATTTGGATTCCAGACTTCTTTCTCAAGCTTTAGGGCCCCTAAAATGCCAGGGCAGTATAAATACCCCACATGTGACCCCATTTTGGAAAGAAGACACCCCAAGGTATTCCGTGAGGGGCATGGCGAGTTCATAGAAGATTTTTTTTTTGGGGCACAAGTTAGCCGAAATTGTTTTTTCTCTCAAAGTCTCCCGTTCCGCTAACTTGGGACAAAAAAAAAAAAGGATGAGAAAGGCATCTGCCAGGACATAGAAGCTCCGCCCAACATCCAAACCCACTCAGCTCGTATGCCCTGGCAAACCCGAGTTCTCCATTCACATCAATCGATGTGGATGAATGAATAATTGCCGGAATTTATTTATATTTTTTGCCAAAGCATATGAACACCGCCCCTCAGCTCATTAACCTCGGCAAACGTATATTTTTTACTGCAGAGGAGAAATCTCGTCTTGCAGCGCCGCTTACACCGACTTTGTAATCTGACAGCAGCGCAATGCTTCTGTCAGAATGCACATCAGTGGTGCAGCTGCTTGATCGCTTGGTCCACCTAGAAGGTAATAAAAAATAAAATAAAAAAGCCGCAACTCAATAAATTTATTAACATTAACTTTATATAACATTTGAACAGAACATTAACTTTTATAAATTTTATTTAACTTTTGAAACAGAACATTAACTTTTTTGCTTACCTGTTTTTTTTTTTTTTTTACCTTTAGAGGACAAACCTCTCCTTCCCCATGGGACAATGTGCAAATCACCCAGAGATGTGGCGAAGTACATTATGCACGTTGTCCTAGGTGAAAGGAGAGGTTTGTGGCAGGTCTCTGTGAAAGCTCCCTAAGACCCCTGTGTGCCTATCCTGTGTCACGCGATCCCTAAACTAATGGTGTATCTGTGTGTGGAACTTGCGGAAACACTCCCCTATGCATAGGGCAGGCTGGTCAGGACAGTCAGGACAAAAAAAGGTGGTGTCACGCCTTATTCCACCCCTGCTACAGACACAACATCTTTTTCTTGGGGAACGTTGAGTTTGGGTACCAGGATATACACTGGGGAAGTGTCTGCCATGTAGCCGGCTCACTACATAAGGGACTTGGGGCACGGACCCTCCTGGAAACAGTATTTCCAAAATGATCTCTTCCTGGAATTTTAGGAAGGATCCTGTTCTCCCAGCCTTACTGTAGAGAACAAAACTATTATATACAGCCAATTGAATTAAATATACAGACACCTTCTTATACCAGCATCTGGTGCGGCGGGACACTAAATAGGGAGCCAACATCTGGTCATTGAAGTCCACCCCTCCCATGTAAAGGTTATAGTAGTGGACAGAGAGGGGTTTCACAATGACTCCAGTTGCCCTTTCAATTTGCACTGTCGTGTCTGCGTGAATGATGGGCAGAAGGTAAACGTCCCTCCACTTCACCGCGAGCAGTCCTTGATCACACAAGGCAGCCCTCTCCCCCCTGCAAGTCGGGTACTAACGAGCCGTTGGGGGAAGCCCAAGTGACTAGGTCGCACGGTGCCACAGCATTGAATTCCGACTAGACGTAAGTGCCAAAAGAGGGCCACGCTTGAGTAAAAATTGCCCACATATAAGTGGTACCCCTTGTGGAGTAAGGGTGACACCAAGTCCCAGACAATCTTGCCACTGCTCCCCAGGTAGTCAGGACATCCGACCGGCTCCAGTTTTGAGTCTATTTCCTCATAGACCCTAAACGATATGTATAGCCTGTGGCCCTTTCACAGAGCTTATACAGTTTGACCCCATACCGGGTGTGCTTGCTGGGGATGTACTGTTTGATGCCAAGGCACCCGGTAAAATGTACTAGGGACTCGTCTATGCAGATGTTTTGATTGGGGGTATACGCATCTGCAAATCTGGATGACAAATAGTCTATGAGGGGCAGAATTTTGTGGAGCCGGTCATAAGCAGGGTGGCCTCTTGGATGACAGGTGTTATTGTCAGCTAAATACATAAAGCACATGATGACCTCAAAACGTGCCCTGGACATTGCAGCAGAGAACATGGGCATGTAATGTATTGGGTCTTTAGACCAATATGACCGCAATACATTTTTTTAAATTTAGACCCATGCTGAGGATAGGGCTCCCAAAAAAATTAAATTCGGAAACTGTGACTGGTTTCCACTGGGAAGGCTGGGCATAGAAGCTTTCCGGATTGGCGATTATATAGTCTGTGGTGTAGCGGTTGGTTTCTGCCACAACTAAGTCATAGAGATCCTCGGTGAAGTACAGCTAAAAAAAACTGAAGGGCCGATCCTAAATGAGCTGTCTCCATGCGAACTCCAGACTGGGCGGTGAAAGGGGGCAATATGGGTGCGGCAGAAGCAGTGTATTGCCAATTACGGTTTGCCCAGCACCTCTGGGATACTCCGTAGAGGGCCTGTGAATGTGGTGGCTGCGACGTTGAGTTACTGCACGTGCCACCGTACCAGCTTGAACTGCCCTTCTGGTGCTCGCCACTTCACCAGGGAATACGGCAGTGCTGGTAGAAGGTCCAGGATGTGCTGCACTGCTGGTGTATGCCGCACGATAAAAAAGATCAGCGCTGGCACCACTCTGCTGCAAATAACATGCAGAACACTGACATGGGATCGGGTACGCCTGACCGTAGCAGGGACCTCAACCTTGTAATCTTCACTAGCGGTTAGAGTGCCACTGCTGTCTACAGGTTCATATTCTGAACCACTGGATTCAGTGGGTGAGGCATCCCCATCGCTTTCATCCATCATGGCCAGAATCCTGTAGGTCTCTTCAGCGGAATACCCCTTATTTGACATTTTGGGCTCACTAAATTTAAGGGGTATTCCTCTGAGACTACTCATGAAAAAGAGCAAAACTGCCTAGTAAAAAGGAGTGCTTGCGAAGTAAAGCTGCGATCGCTAATAAAGATCCAGAAAGCTCAAATGTGATCTTTATAGCGCCACAGCGATTTTACAGTGTTTTTGTAGTGATCAGAAAAAAAAAATTCTGTCACTGCGGTGGGGCGGACTGAACGCAAGTGTGCGCACAAGATCAGGCCTGATCGGGTGAACACTGCGTTTTTTGTAGAGCCTAAGGTGACCCTAATGTACTTATATAGATATGATTGCGATCAGTCTTGATCACTTACAGATACTATATAGTACTAGTGCTGATTAGCAACAGCGATGACGCTAATCAGTGACTAATCAGTGACTGCGGTGCGGTGGGATGGGCGCTAACTACCTAGCAAGTAGCTAACTACCTGGCGGTGATGAGGGACCCTTACAGGGGGGTGATCAATGACAGGGGTGTGATTAGGGAGTCTAATATGGGTGATCAGGGGCTAATAAGGGGTTAATAAGTGACAGGGTAATGTGTATATGTGGTGATTGGTGCTACTTACAGAGCTGCCTGTGTCCTCTGGTGGTCGATCCAAGCAAAAGAAACCACCAGAGGAGCAGGTAGCAGGTATATCAGACACTATTTTCAAAATAGCGTCTGACATACCCATTTCATTGGTCATTTAAAAAATCTACAGCCTGCCAGCCAATGATCGCGGCCTGCAGGCTGTAGATGAACTTCTGAACTGCACGATCCTGTGAACGCGCACTCCTGTGAGCGCAAGTTCACAGGAAATCTCAGGTCTCACGAGATGACGCCGAACGGCGTGTGACCTGAGGGAGCCGCCGCAGTCACGCCTTTCGTCATTAGTGTGACGAGAGGTGGTTAAGCCATTCTGTTGTTGATTTACTTCTATGCTTTGGGTCGTTGTCCTGTTGCAACACCCATCTTCTGTTGAACTTCAGCTGGTGGACAGATGGCCTTTAGTTCTCCTGCAAAATATCTTGATAAGCTTGGGAATTCATTTTTCCTTCGATGATAGCAATCCGTCCAGGCCCTGATGCAACAAAGCAGCCCAAAACCATGATGCCCCCACCCCCATACTTCACAGTTGGGATGAGGTTTTGATGTTGGTGTGCTGTGCCTCTTTTTCTCCACACATAGTGTTGTGTGTTTCTTCCAAACAACTCAACTTTGGTTTCAGCTGTCCACAGAATATTTTGCCAGTACTGATGTGGAACATCCAGGTGCTCTTGTGCAAACTGTAAACGTGCAGCAATGTTTTTTTGGACAGCAGTAGCTTCCTCTGTGGTATCCTCCTATGAAATTCATTCTTGTTTAGTGTTTTATGTATCCTAGATTCACTAACAGGGATGTTAGCATATGCCAGAGACTTTTGTAAGTCTTTAGCTGACACTCTAGTATTCTTTACAGGTTCGGCCACTACTAGGGAGAGTAGCAGCAGTGCTGAACGTTCTCCAGCTATAGACAATTTGTCTTACCGTGGACTGATGAACAGCAAGTATTTTGGAGATACTTTTATAACTCTTTCCAGCTTTATGCAAGTCAACAATTCTTAATGGTAGGTCTTCTGAGAGCTCTTTTGTGCGAGGCATCATTCACATCAGGCAATGCTTCTTGTGAAAAGCAAACCCAGAACTGTTTTATTCAGGGGGAGGCTCAGATTTTGGCAATATCTGCCAAGTAAAATAACTAGATATGGGATCAAAATTTATAAGCTCTGTGGAAGTTAAAGTGGGTACACTCACAGATTACGAATTTATGAGGGAATGGACTCCCAAATCAATCCCTCAGAATGCCTCCCCATCCTCAATTCAAGCGGCAAAATCGTTTGGGACCTTTGATACCCCTTGCTAGGCAAGGGTTATCACCTATATGTTAATCATTTTTATTCTATTGTTTCTCTCTTCAAGTGTCTATATGAAAAAAGAACTGTGGCCTATGGTACAATAAGGTGGAATCAAAATGGTCTCCCAAAAAATCTCATAAATCAAAAATTGAGGCGTGGAGTAAGCAGGTCCTTGTGTAATGACAACCTTATGCTTCCAAAATTTAAAGACAAAAAATATGTTTTTTTAATTCTCACATCAATTCATGCTGACACGGTCACCCCTGTCCCTGTAACTAATGCCACAGTCCAGAAGCCTCTATGTGTACAAGAATATAGCCGAAACATGGGAGGTGTGGATCTGGCTGATCAAATGTTACAGCCATACAACGCAATCAGAAAGTCAAGAGTGTGGTATAAAAAAGTTGCAGTTCACATAATACAGGCAGCTCTGCACAATTCCTTTATAATTTACTGCAAGATGGGAATGAAGGGACCGTATCTTGAATACCAGGAATAAGTAATTAAACAATTACTGTTTGGAGATGAGGAAGCAGAAGACACAAGCACATCATATGCCAGTGAGGCCAGCAGAATCATACCAGGGCAGCATTTCCTGACTGAATTTCCCCCACTTAAAAAAAACGACTGCCCTACAAAAAATGGCGTGTTTGTTATAAAAAACGGAATTCGCAAAGGCACGGGTTATCAATGTGACACTTGTTTTCGTGTGTACCATTCTTCTTTAAAGTATTAATAAAAAAATGTTGTCAAATTTTTTAACCTCCTTTACCCTTTCCATATAAACACATAGGCACATTATGTGGATATCAATTGTAACCAAATCCGTGCCTCCACTCCGCAAAAGATAGGACATGCTCTGTCTTTTTTGTAGCTTTAGTTTTGTGGACCTGAAGTCAGTGGGTTCTCACCATGATACAGAGATCGCACAGCATGACGGTCCCACGGCGTGTGAATCTGGCCTAACTAGGCCCATGAAAGCTACAAAACATTTTATGTTCCCATGGAATTCAAAATAAAAAATATATATAAAAAATATATCGTCAAAATTATCCTTATGCCTCTAGATGAATACCTTAAAGGGTCTAGTTTTCAAAATGGGGTCCTTCACTTCTGATCCCCGCTGCGCACCCATTCAGCAGTTTGCAAACACATAGGGTTGATGCCATATTAAAGAGAAAATGAGCAACAAATTGTGGGGTTCAGTTTCCCCTTTACCTCTTGCAACACTGAAAAATTTGGGGCAAAATTGACATTTTCTGGTAAAAAATTGCATTTCTCATTTTCACAGCCATGTGTTTCTAATTTCTATAAAAACACCTGTTGGGCCAAAGTACTCATTCTATCCTTTGAAATATTCCTTGGGGGGTGTAGTATTACATTTTTAAAAAATGAGTTGCAAAATTCAAAGCCTTCTAATGTTTTAAAAAAATTAAATGACATTTTAAAAATAATGGCAGCATTATAAGTAGACATATGGGAAATTTTAAATCATAACTATTTTCTGAGGTATCACTATAACATAGTACATAACATAGTACATAAGGCTGAAAAAAGACATTTGTCCATCCAGTTCGGCCTGTCATCCTGCAAGTTGAGGTAGAAGCCAATTTTCCTCACTTTAGGGGAATAAAAATTCCTTCCCGACTCCAATCAGGCAATCAGAATAAATCCCTGGATCAATGATATCTCTCTAGTAGCTATATCCTGTAATATTATTACACTCCAGAAATACATCCAGGCCCCTCTTGAATTCCTTTATTGTACTCACCATCACCACCTCCTCAGGCAGAGAGTTCCATAGTCTCACTGCTCTTACCGTAAAGAATCCTCTTCTATGTTTGTGTACAAACCTTCTTTCCTCCAGACGCATAGGATGTCCCCTCGTCACAGTCACCGTCCTGGGAATAAATAGATGATGGGAGAGATTTCTGTACTGACCCCTGATATATTTATACATATTAATTAGATCTCCTCTCAGTTGTCTTTTTTCTAAAGTGAATAACCCTAATTTTAATAATCTTTCAGGGTACTGTAGTTGCCCCATTCCAGTTATTACTTTAGTTGCCCTCCTCTGGACCCTCTCCAGCTCTGCTATGTCTGCTTTGTTCACTGGAGCCCAGAACTGTACACAGTACTCCATGTGTGGTCTGACTAATGATTTGTAAAGTGGTAGGACTATGTTCTCATCACGGGCATCTATGCCCCTTTTGATGCAACCCATTATCTTATTTGCCTTGGCAGCAGCTGCCTGACACTGTTTTTTGCAGCTTAGTTTGCTGTTTATTAAAATTCCTAGATCTTTTTCCATGTCAGTGTTACCGAGCAAAGAAATAAAAATTTTGAAAATTGCTAATTTTTTAAAAATTTATATGTAACTTGGATTTTTTTTTTATTAATAAAGGTGAAGCATATTGACTCAAATTTACCACTATTATGAAGTACAATGTGTCATGAAAAAACAGTCTCAGAATGGCTTGGATAAGTAAAAGTGTCACATGTCAGAATTGAAAAAAATGGTGAAAAATGGCTGGGTCCTTAAGGTGTTAAAGGCAAGGATAGACTTAGACCAATTATCAGGTCCCGTGTTTCGCCCTGGAACTTAAATTTGGTCTTATCTAGTCTTACATGACCACCCTTTGAATCCATTGAGGAATGTAGTATTAGACTTTTGACCCTTAAAGCTGTATTTTTGGTGGCCATAACTACAGCAAGGAGGGTTAATGAAATTCAGGCGTTCTCCGTCAAAGAACCCTTTCTGAGGGTTTTAGATGATAGAATAGTCTTGAGTTTTGATCATTCCTTCCTTCCTTGTGTCTGATTTTCACAGGTCGGAGGAAGTTATTCTTCCTTCCTTCTGTGAGAATCCTAAGACTCAGGCCGAAAAAGTATTTAATTAATTGGATGGGAGGAGATGTGTACTTAAAGGGGTTCTGCACTTTCATTTAACTAATGATCTATCCTCTGGATAGATCATCAGCTTCTGATTGGCTGGGGTCCGACACCCGGGTCCCCCGCGATCAGCTGTTTGAGAAGGCAGCCGCGCTCCAGCAGCGTTGCGGCCCGTTGAAGCTGATGATCTATCCAGAGGATGCTGTCTTTCTAAAAATCTATTCACTCAATTTCTAGGGAATAGGAAAGGGAAAAAAGCATCAAGACCTATTGCAAGATAGTTAAAATCTGCTATTTGCAAATTTTACAAGGTAATGGGGAAGGAGCCCCCATTTAAAGGCTCACGCTACTAGGGCTGTATCTGCTTCATGAGCTGAAAAGGCATCAGCTTTGTAAAGATATGTAAAGCGGCATTTTCGTCTAGCCCTCACACGTCTGTCAAACATCATAAAGTGGAGGTTAATGATATAAGGGATCTTTTTTTATTGTAGGAAGGTTCTTCAGGCAATTGTCCCACACTACTTTTAGTTATCTGTAAATTCTCAGCATAAGGAGCAGTTGTGGAGGAGAGGGTAAAAAAATGAATTAGTCTTACTGACAATTCCCTTCTCACAAAACATCCACGACAGCATCACTTATTTCTCTCCCTTAAAAATAAATAAATAAATGTATATATGGAGATAAGGGACATATATTGTACTTTTTATACATATATGAGCATTAATATGTATATATATTATAAAACCTTAAAAAAAAAAAAAAGGGAAAAGGAATGTGTATATTGAGAGAGACTAATGGTATGAGTGGTGGGTATAGGGCTTGTCTTGAAGACATTAAAGAGTATGAAAGTGGGCCCTGTTGAAGCTTTGTGTCCCTGCCTGGTAGAATGAGGAGGATAATCTCAGTGTAAGGCCTCATGCACACGACAGTGTTTTTTCACTGTCAGTGATTTGGCTTCAGTGGTCCGTGTCCGATTTTGCTTCAGTTGTGTTTCCTTGCGTCTTCCTTATTTTTTGTCTGACAGGGGAAAAAAAGAGGAAGGTTAATGAAAAGTGTAATTTTATTGCACCAAGGTCTTGTAGAAAAAAACGGACATGGATGCGGACACGGATGACATACCAGTTGTGCATCCATTTTTTTTTTTTTTACGGACCCATTGACTTGAATGGGTCCGTCCTCCGTGACAAGAATAGGACAGGTTATATTTTTTTGACGGACTGAAAAAAAAGTTTTTTTATAATATAAAAATTACAAGTTTCAAGTAAAAAAAAAAAAAATGGTCCTTTTCTCAAAATAAACCTAAAAATATCACATGATCTAACCCCTCAGGTAAACACCATAAAAAAAAATAAAGGCGTATGCCCCCCAGAATAGTACCAATCTAACCGTCACCTCATCACACAAAAAATGAAACTCAGAATATGGAGACACTAAAGCATGATTTTTGGGGGTTTCAAAAATGCTGTTATTGTGTAAAACGTAAATTAATAAATAAAAAAGTATACATATTAGGTATCGCCACATCCGTAAGAACTTGCTCTATAAAAATGTCAGATGTACTAACCCCTCAGATGAACACCGTAAAGCAAATAAAATAAAGAGTTTGTCAAAAAAACATTTTTGGGTCACTGCAAAGGAAAAGGGGATTAATCAGCACATCCTAATGCGCAGGGGCACGCTGCTATGGCTGCAAACAACACTGTAAAACAAAATATGCAATGCAACAGCTCTCTGCAAACCAAATAAAGTAACAAAATGCATAATAATTGCTAATGCTATACTTATAAATTAGAGATGCTTGGCAAATACATTTTGTACAAAATTATTTTGATCACGTCTGCCACACGTCAAGGCGATCTCTGTAAGGCGGGTTCCTAACACTAAATTCTACCTGTAATGTGCCATGATGGCTACCATACAATTCAGAGAGCAGTTTGGCAAGAGAGAAAAGAAAGGGGAGAGGCGCTCATAGGGTGGTGGGTAGCAGTTGTGTTGTTCTGCGTAATGGTCGAAGTGTGCTCACCTTTTGGTGTTGTGCTGGTTGGAGCTCAACGTCCGTGAAGGTAGGTACACGTGGAGAAATAGGGGGGCGTTGGTTATTTTGGAAAGGTCGGTGCTGCCAATACCCGTTTGGTCCCTTAGGTGGAGTTGCCAGGGACTCCTAGGGACTGTGAAGGAAGAAGTTGCTGGTTTGTGTGCGATTGCACACAGTAGGGTATTTGTTTGGCGCACAAAAGGACGACCTCAGACAGTGGACTTTGGTGAAATGGCTGTTTTTATTGTTCAGTAGACAACGCGTTTCGGAGTTTATAACTCCTTTATCAAGTCTAAAACAAGGGTATAAAAGAAAAAAATGCCGGAGGCAAGAGATGTATCCCCACCTGGTTAGATGGGTGTGGACATGCATTGAACAGTGGAATATTTAGAGAGTTTGTGCGCGTGCCTTTAAGCATTAAAATGTGCATAGTTATATACAAAAAAAAAATAATTTATACATAAAATAATGAAGGCAATAATAAGATCTGTAGTTTGCAGAGAAATAAAAATGCAAATGTCAGTGACAGCAGCAGCAGTTGATTAAAAGCGAAGAAAGTCAGTAAGTATTCGGTGGTCCGCGTATGAGGTCACTATTGGGCCCAGGTGTGTATTATTTCTGCTGGCATAAAAGATTGTGTGCTCAAGTATGTTTCAGGAGGACTGTGGTTATCGGATGAGTGAATGTATATGGCGTGTGAAGGCTGGTGTCCCTAGTGCGGTATGTGTGTGTGTTATGACGGTATTAGGTTGAATGTGGTTGTGGGGGGGGGGGGGGGGGGTTTACCTTAATCGGGCGTCAGCATAGAGACAGGCCAGATGGCTGTGGGAATAAAAACACAACAAATGAGAAGACGGACACTGGGCAAAGGGGCATGATGATGTATGTGTTTGTGGTGATGGAACTGAGGGGGGGGAGGTTGCGAGGAAAAAATATGACAGGTGGCAGGTTGGGGGGGGGGGGGGGGAAACATGGTGCTGTGCAATGTGATGTAGTATGTTGTGTTTGGAATATGGCTGTGGGGGTAATAAAGAAGGTGGGGGTAATAAAATGAAGGGGGCGGGTGGCCGGTGGTGATGAGAAGGGTGGGTGCAGTGTGTGGTGGTATTTTGATGGTGCTGGAGGGAGGAGGAAGGGTGTCCTGTATAATGGTGGGGATTTTGAGCTGCGCTGGTGGAATGTGGCCCCACATGGTGGTTAGATAGGCTGACCAAGTTATTTGGGGTGCAATGGGGGATGTGGACATCACAAGCGCTGTGGCAGTCTGCCTCTTACCTGGAGCGTCTGGTTAGTGCTGGGAACGCCGCTCTCCATGTGTCTGAGCGCGCGCTTTTTGAGTTCGGGTGGCGGGGGCGGGGTTGTGACGTCAGAAGGGGGCGTGGTCGTGACGTCAGAAGGGGGCGTGGTCGTGACGTCAGGCGGGAAGGCTACTGGTAATGCTGCGCCGATCAGCTGATGTGCTAAGGGGGCGGGGGAGGGCGGTGTACATAGTTGTTATGCCGATCAGCTGGTGTGCTGGGGGCGGGGTTGTGGCGTCCTTGAGTGCTGCTCGGCTGACGCTGGGCAGTGAGGGAATATGTAATGTGATGAGTGGTGGACAGTTTAATGTGTTATGTTGGCAGCACGGGGGGGGAGAGGGAAAAAGGGGGGGGGGGGCTGGTGCTGTGTAATGTTATGTGTTGATGGGGTGTTTTGATGGGGTGGCTGTGATGGGGTGTTTTGATGGGATGTGATGTGATGAAGGGGCTGGTGTGTTGTGGCTGGTTTGATTCATTTGAAATGGAGTGGGGAGTGTACTAGGGTGGCTGGTTTGAGGCATGTATATGACCTAGAGTGGCGCGGTAGTTGGCAGGTGGGCGGAAGGGATGTGGTGGTGGAGAGAAGGGGGGGGGATTATTGGGATGGATGGTGGTAAGGTGGGTGGGAACGGAGAGGTGGGAGCGTGAGTGCTGTGGGTGCTGGAGGTGGTGGGCACGTCGGGGGTTTGACATGGTGGGGTAGGATGATTGGAGATGGGGGAGGGGAGTGGATGGGTGTGGAGGGGGGGGCAGTGAAGGAAAGGGCAGTGGTGTGTGTGAAACAATATGGAGTGGTGCGTGGCAGAGTGCGTGGTGTGATTTGAAGGGCAGGGATCCGGGTTTGATTAGATGCAGTTGGTTTCTAACAGTTCGTTTAGGCAATCTGGGTTTTAGAAGCAGTTGGTTTCTAGCGATTCATTTAGGCCGTATGGTTCTATGGTTTGTAGTTTGAATATCCAGTACATTTCTTTTCTCCTCAATTTCTGGTAGCGGTTACCATGGGTGGCTGGGATTTCTTCAATGGGTAGTAGGGAGAGGTCTCCTGCATCCTTGTTGTGTGCCTGCAGGAAATGTCGGGATACTCCATGTTTGAGGAAGCCGTTCGTGATGTTCCACCGGTGTTTGTTCATCCTCTCTCTCAGAGTGAGGGTGGTCCGGCCAACGTATTGTAATCCACAGCTGCATTCCAATAAATAAATGATGTATGATGATGAACAGTTTAGGAAGTGCTTTATTTCAAAATTTTCTCCTGTTATATTACTGGAGAATTTGGTGGTCCGATTTGAGATGTTCAGACAACACTTACATCTTTGGTGTCCGCATTTATAACTTCCAAGCATTTTGGGAAAGAGGCTCAAAATGGCTGGGGGATGTTTTTTCTGAATGCGCAAGCGACTAGGGGCGATGAGATTTTTGATTGTTTGGGCTCTTCTGAACGTTATGTGTGGTTCTGGTCGTATATGTTTCGTTAGGAAGGGATCCGCTTGTAGTATCTGCCAGTGCTTCTTCAGTATATTTCTCAGGGTCGTGTGGTTGGTATTGAATGTGGTTATGAAGGATGTCTTGTATTTTTTGGTGGTATCTGGATCACTAGGTTTGGTGATTGGTGGTTTTGTTTCTGATGGTAGGCAGTCATCCTGGGTGTATTTCTGTGCTTGCCGTAGTGCTGCTTTGACGACGCCGCATGGGTATCCTTTGTTGCGGAATCTTTTTTCAATTACCTGGCTTTGTAGTTTGAAGTCTTCATCCTTTGTGCAATTTCGACGGATCCGCTTGAATTGGCTGAATGGTATGTTATTTTTCCATTTTTTGTGGTGTGCGCTCCTATAGTCCAGATAACTGTTTCCATCTACTTTTTTAAAAAAGGTTTTTGTTTCGATGATATTTTCCTTAGTGGATAGGACTAGGTCCAGGTATTCAATAGATGTTTCGGAATAGTTGGCTGTAAAGGTGAGATTGAAGTTATTTTTGTTTAGGTGGGTGGTGAAATTGTTGGCCTCTTCTAGGCTGCCATCCCAGATCAAAAGCAAGTCATCGATATAACGTTTGTAGAAGACTAGTTTGTCTTGCCAAGGGTGTTTGTTGTAGATGAATTGGTTTTCGAAGATTCCCATGTACAGGTTCGCGAAGCTGGGCGCGAATCGCGTCCCCATAGCGGTCCCTCTGGTCTGTTTGTAGATTTTGTTCTCAAAATTGAAGATGTTGTGTTTGAGAATGAAGTCGATGCCGTCCAGAATGAATTGTCCCTGTGAGGTTGGCAGGTTCGTGTCTTGTTGTAGGTACTGCCGTATGGCGTCTATCCCTGTATTGTGTGGGATGTTGGAATATAATGAGGCTACGTCAAGTGTGGTCCAAATGTATGATTTTTTCCAATGTACCCTTTTGAGCAAGGTGATTAGAGTGGCGGAGTCCTTCAGGTAGGAGGGTAGTTGGATGACATATTTCTGTAGAAAAATGTCGATGTAGTGTGATAAATTGCATGTGAGTGAGGAGATGCCAGATATGATCGGTCTCCCTGGCGGATTGTGGGTGGATTTATGTACTTTTGGTAGATGGTAAAAAAGTGGCAGGTTCGGGTGGTCTATGGTAATGTATTCTTTTTCCTTTTTGGTTAATATTCCCTGTGATTCTGCTTTTTCCAGAAGGCCCAATAGTTTTTTGGTGTCTTCCTTTATCGGGTTGTGGGATAGGATTTCATAGTAGTTTTTGTCTCCTAGGATTTTTTTTTTGTGCTTCGGCCAAATAATCCTCGCGGTCCTGGATCACGATGCCGCCTCCTTTATCAGCATTTCTGATGATGATGCTGTTATTATCCATTAGCTCTTTGAGGGCGATTTTTTCTTTTTTGTTTAGGTTATTTGTTGTATTAAGATCTTTATTAATGGTTCTGAGGTCTTTTGTTACGAGTGCAGAGAAGGTTTCGATGTGGCTCCCCCTATGGTATATCGGGTTGAAAGTGGATTTGGGTTTCAGACCTGTGGTGATGGCTTTTATGATTTCGTCAGGTTGTGCATTTTCGGTGCTACTTGGTTCGGCGATTTTTGGTTTTGCGGACTGGATTTCGAAGTGCCTAGCTAATGTTAATTTCCGAATATAGGAATTGAGGTCGACGAATAGATCAAATTTTGACGACCCATGCGGCGTCGTCAAAGCAGCACTACGGCAAGCACAGAAATACACCCAGGATGACTGCCTACCATCAGAAACAAAACCACCAATCACCAAACCTAGTGATCCAGATACCACCAAAAAATACAAGACATCCTTCATAACCACATTCAATACCAACCACACGACCCTGAGAAATATACTGAAGAAGCACTGGCAGATACTACAAGCGGATCCCTTCCTAACGAAACATATACGACCAGAACCACACATAACGTTCAGAAGAGCCCAAACAATCAAAAATCTCATCGCCCCTAGTCGCTTGCGCATTCAGAAAAAACATCCCCCAGCCATTTTGAGCCTCTTTCCCAAAATGCTTGGAAGTTATAAATGCGGACACCAAAGATGTAAGTGTTGTCTGAACATCTCAAATCGGACCACCAAATTCTCCAGTAATATAACAGGAGAAAATTTTGAAATAAAGCACTTCCTAAACTGTTCATCATCATACATCATTTATTTATTGGAATGCAGCTGTGGATTACAATACGTTGGCCGGACCACCCTCACTCTGAGAGAGAGGATGAACAAACACCGGTGGAACATCACGAACGGCTTCCTCAAACATGGAGTATCCCGACATTTCCTGCAGGCACACAACAAGGATGCAGGAGACCTCTCCCTACTACCCATTGAAGAAATCCCAGCCACCCATGGTAACCGCTACCAGAAATTGAGGAGAAAAGAAATGTACTGGATATTCAAACTACAAACCATAGAACCATACGGCCTAAATGAATCGCTAGAAACCAACTGCTTCTAAAACCCAGATTGCCTAAACGAACTGTTAGAAACCAACTGCATCTAAACAAACCCGGATCCCTGCCCTTCAAATCACACCACGCACTCTGCCACGCACCACTCCATATTGTTTCACACACACCACTGCCCTTTCCTTCACTGCCCCCCCTCCACACCCATCCACTCCCCTCCCCCATCTCCAATCATCCTACCCCACCATGTCAAACCCCCGACGTGCCCACCACCTCCAGCACCCACAGCACTCACGCTCCCACCTCTCCGTTCCCACCCACCTTACCACCATCCATCCCAATAATCCCCCCCCCTTCTCTCCACCACCACATCCCTTCCGCCCACCTGCCAACTACCGCGCCACTCTAGGTCATATACATGCCTCAAACCAGCCACCCTAGTACACTCCCCACTCCATTTCAAATGAATCAAACCAGCCACAACACACCAGCCCCTTCATCACATCACATCCCATCAAAACACCCCATCACAGCCACCCCATCAAAACACCCCATCAACACATAACATTACACAGCACCAGCCCCCCCCCCCTTTTTCCCTCTCCCCCCCGTGCTGCCAACATAACACATTAAACTGTCCACCACTCATCACATTACATATTCCCTCACTGCCCAGCGTCAGCCGAGCAGCACTCAAGGACGCCACAACCCCGCCCCCAGCACACCAGCTGATCGGCATAACAACTATGTACACCGCCCTCCCCCGCCCCCTTAGCACATCAGCTGATCGGCGCAGCATTACCAGTAGCCTTCCCGCCTGACGTCACGACCACGCCCCCTTCTGACGTCACGACCACGCCCCCTTCTGACGTCACAACCCCGCCCCCGCCACCCGAACTCAAAAAGCGCGCGCTCAGACACATGGAGAGCGGCGTTCCCAGCACTAACCAGACGCTCCAGGTAAGAGGCAGACTGCCACAGCGCTTGTGATGTCCACATCCCCCATTGCACCCCAAATAACTTGGTCAGCCTATCTAACCACCATGTGGGGCCACATTCCACCAGCGCAGCTCAAAATCCCCACCATTATACAGGACACCCTTCCTCCTCCCTCCAGCACCATCAAAATACCACCACACACTGCACCCACCCTTCTCATCACCACCGGCCACCCGCCCCCTTCATTTTATTACCCCCACCTTCTTTATTACCCCCACAGCCATATTCCAAACACAACATACTACATCACATTGCACAGCACCATGTTTCCCCCCCCCCCCCCCAACCTGCCACCTGTCATATTTTTTCCTCGCAACCTCCCCCCCCTCAGTTCCATCACCACAAACACATACATCATCATGCCCCTTTGCCCAGTGTCCGTCGTCTCATTTGTTGTGTTTTTATTCCCACCGCCCTCTGGCCTGTCTCTATGCTGACGCCCGATTAAGGTAAACCCCCCCCCCCCCCCCACAACCACATTCAACCTAATACCGTCATAACACACACACATACCGCACTAGGGACACCAGCCTTCACACGCCATATACATTCACTCATCCGATAACCACAGTCCTCCTGAAACATACTTGAGCACACAATCTTTTATGCCAGCAGAAATAATACACACCTGGGCCCAATAGTGACCTCATACGCGGACCACCGAATACTTACTGACTTTCTTCGCTTTTAATCAACTGCTGCTGCTGTCACTGACATTTGCATTTTTATTTCTCTGCAAACTACAGATCTTATTATTGCCTTCATTATTTTATGTATAAATTATTTTTTTTTTGTATATAACTATGCACATTTTAATGCTTAAAGGCACGCGCACAAACTCTCTAAATATTCCACTGTTCAATGCATGTCCACACCCATCTAACCAGGTGGGGATACATCTCTTGCCTCCGGCATTTTTTTCTTTTATACCCTTGTTTTAGACTTGATAAAGGAGTTATAAACTCCGAAACGCGTTGTCTACTGAACAATAAAAACAGCCATTTCACCAAAGTCCACTGTCTGAGGTCGTCCTTTTGTGCGCCAAACAAATACCCTACTGTGTGCAATCGCACACAAACCAGCAACTTCTTCATACAATTCAGAGAGTGTAGGTTCAACATGCATGCTGGGCCTGCTTTAATTTCTGTCATCTTTGGTGCCAAAATGGCTTCCATTATATCCAAGGAATGCAGGTACCAACATGCATGACAAGCCCACTCCACACCTCTCCTGGTGCCAAATGGCCACCAAAGAATGCAATGAGAGTCCACACTATACCTCTCCTGGTGCCAAATGGCTTCCAGTGAATGAGAGAAAGCAGGGTAAGCTATATACTCACACTAATTAAAATCAGCCTATGGGGCAGACAAGCTGGTCAGGAGTGCACAACTGAGGTATTAGCCACAGCTTCAGTATAAACTGCAAAGAAAAAGGGGGTCAGTCAGCACATCCCAATGCGCAGGGGCACGTTGCTATGGCTGAAAACACACTTTATGTGATGTAAGGTGTTTTACTGTGTTAATACCAATTGATCAAAAAGTCATATGCACCCTAAAATCCTACCAATCAAACCGTCATCTCATGAAAAAATAATAATAATTAGCCCCTACATAAGACAATCGTCCAAAAATGAAAACTATGGCTTTCAGAATATGGAGACAGAATATTTTTTTTTTCAAAAATGCTTTATTATGTAAAACAACAGCCAACCAAAGTCATATTTGGTATTATCGCATCTGTAACAACCTGTTCTATAAAAATACCACATGATCTAACATGTCGGATGAACATTGTAAATAACAAAAAATAAAACCGGTGCCAACAAAAAGTGTAATATAAAGCAATCAAAAATCACATGTACCCTAAAATAGTACCAACAAAACTGCCACCTTATCCCAAAGTTATCAAAATGGAGTCAGTTTGTACTCTAGCGGTGCATCAGGGGGTCTTTAAATGTGACATGGCAACCTAAAATTATATGCCTTTCAAAAACCATATGGAGTTCCTTTCCCTCTATGCCCTGCCGTGTGCCCGTACAGCAGTTTATGGCCACATATGGGGCGTTTCTGTAAACTATGGAATCAGGGTAATAAATATTGAGTTTTGTTTGGCTGTTAACCCTTGCTTTATTAGCGCAAAAAAAGGATTAAAATGGAAAATCTGCCCAAAAAGTATTATTTTGAAATTTCATCTACATTTTTTATTTATTCTTGTGGAACACCTAAAGGGTTAACAAAGTTTGTAAAACAGTTTTGAATACTTGAGGGGTGTAGTTTCTAGAATAAGGTGATTTATGGGTGGTTTCTAATATGTAAGCCCCAGAAAGTGACTTCATAACTGAACCTGTCCTAAAAATTGGGTTTTGGAAATTTTCTTAAAAATTTCAAGATTTGCTACTAAACTTCAAAGCCTTCTCACGTCCCCCCCTCCCCCCCCACCACCCAAAAAAAATGTCATTTTGAAAAAATATGGCAAATGATCCTAACATGAAGTAGACATATGGGGAATTTAAAGTAATAACTATTTTTGTAGGTATTACTATCTATTATAAAAGTAGAGAAATTGAAATTTGGAAATTTGCTAGTTTTTCAATTTTTTTTGTAAATTTTGTATTTTTTTTATAAATAAAAATGAAATATTTTGATTCAATTTTACCACTGTCATGAAGTAAAATATGTGACGAGAAAACAATCTCAGAATAGCCTGGATAAGTAAAAGTGTTTTAAAGTTATTACCACATAAAGTGACACATGTCAGATTTGCAAAATTAGGCTGCGTCCTGAAGGTGAAAAATGGATGTGGGGTGAAAAATGGGGTTAAGCGAGTCATTTTAACAATAGCATACATGTGGCATTCCTGTGCATATTCTAGGAATATGTATATTAGTAGTAGCATTGGGTGAATCGAAGCATGCAAAGTGGAATTCGATCTAAAGTTTACGAAAAATGCGATTTGCAACTAATTCGAATTTCCTGGCGTTTCATGTTAACGAATGGATTTTTTCCTAAAATGGTGGCGACATGTTTTACAAAGTGAAAGTAGATCACCTAAAAAGCAGTGAAGCCAACCAATCAGCAGCTAGCCAGCCCCTGTAAAGTCAACGCCTTATACAAATACTTATCCCGCCAGGTCTCAGCAATTTTTCCAGTGAACTGAACATAGGGAGAGACATGACAAGTGCTATGGACAGTGTTTAACAAAGCTTTGGTTGTAGAATCTTGGGTAGGGAGACTGCAGGGACATCATAGGATGAGTTTTTACACACTGTAGGGACATTTTAGGGAGAGCAGTGCAAGCTGTGTAATCAGAAGCTGAAGGAATCCATAGGAAACAGCTCAGTTTGCATCAATCTCTGCACAGAGCGATCTAATTCAACAGTGTCCACCTTATTTAATAGATAAGCAGATCTATCATGCCTTGATTCTCAAATTGGGGTGAATAAGGAGTATAATTTAACTGATATTGGGGTGCCCACCTTGTTTAATACACAAGCATATCCATTATGCCTTGATTCTGACTCTGTCTTCAACATAATCTCAACTTACACCACACTTAGTTGGCATGAACCAGGAAAAAGCTCTGTGCCCTCACCTGTCCTGAACCTGCCTTTCTTCTGCTGGGGAAGTATAGCATGCTGAGGGCTTTGCTCTGCTTTTTTTGCAAGGACAAGCTTATTGAGAACAGTCAGCCCCTACTGCCTAACGCAGATTTGGAGGAGAGGTCTGCTGCTTCCTCCTGTAGGTGTGCAAGTAGCGACGATGAAACTCTGTAAAGTGGTAATATTACATCCATGCCTCGTTAATGTTTTCTGGTAGCTTGGTAGCCTTAGAAGCAGCGATTTACATTGTATGCTGTTATTTAATCTATGATCTACAAGGACACCCAAATGCTTCTCTATAAGTGACTTTCCCAGTGTTACATCCCCTAGGACATATGATGCACAGAGATTATTACTACCAAGATAACTTTACATTTATCCACATTGAACCTCATTTGCCAAGTTGATGTCCAATCACTGAGTGTTCAAGTCAGCTTGTAGTTTATGGGCATCTTCCATAGACTGCACAGTACTATATAGCTTAGTGTTATCTGTAAAAATAGAAATGGTGCTATTAATCCCATCCTCAATATCATTAATAAATAAATTAAATAATAGAGGACCCAGCACTGAACCTTGGGGTACACCACTTATAACCCGGGACCATTCTGAATAGGAATCATTGACCACAACTCTCTGGACACTGTCCTCCAGCCAGTTTTTAATGCAATTTCAAACTATACTTTCAAAGCCTATAAACCTTATTACACCTATTAAACGTCTATGAGGGACATCAAAATCCAGAAAGCAATGACTGAATTGAGCTCTTTAAGAACTCTTGGGTGTAATCCATGTGGACCCAGAGCTTTGTTCACATTTACCTTATTTAACCTAGCCTGGGCTATATCTACAGTTAGCCAATTAAATATATTACTGGATGTAGTAACAGCCCTGGCACCACTGGTATCTGCTCCTTTCTCTTCTTTTGTATATACAGAGCTAAACAAAAAACATAGAGGAGCTCTGCCTTTTCTTTATCTTCATTGACTAACCTCACTTTACAGTTATTTAAGGGACCTACCCCCTCAGACTTCAAAGACTACACCTAACCCATCAGAATTGTATTTTTTTATGCCCTTTTTATTTTATTTATTGCCCTTTTTACAGTAGCTGTAAGCCATGGGGGGTTTAATTTTATCTGTAAAGGAATACATTTTTAGTGCAATTACCCAATGTGGATGTAAAGCTCTCTCATTTATCCTCAGTATTATTATGTGACAGTAGCTGCTCCCAGTCTATGTCCTGAAATTCTGCCCTCAACCCAGGGAAATTGGCCTTTTTAAAATTCAGTGTTTTTGATCTACCAGCCAGAGTTTGCTTCTTATAGTACAGGGGGTATATAATAAAATTGTGTATTACCTAGTGTTTCTTGAACAGTAACATTTACAACAAGCTCTGCATCATTACAAATTACCAGATCCAGAGCCTGTGCAGCAGTCTCTATTTGGTTATACACTTGAGCTTCTATCGCCTCTGTGATGTTAGGCGGTCTATAGATTACACCAAGTATTATTTTTTCAGTGTTTATATCCCTTTGTAATTCCACCCATAAGGTTTCAACATCCTCAGCCACAATTGCCTCTTTCACATTCACCTTCATATCACTCCTCACATACAGGCACATGCTGCTGCCTTTTCTATTGACCCTGTCTTTCCTAAAACCCTGAATATTAACAGCCCAGTCATACGATGAGTCCAACCATGTCTTAGCCACACCAACTACATATATGTGTTCCTCTAGTACCATAGTCTCAAGATCCCTCTGTTTTGATAGCTAGACTTCTGGCATTTGTGAAAATACATTTTAAATTACTATTACCTGTAAAGTGAATATTTGGGATTTTTTGGGGTACCTTGGTTGATGTTTGTATGTAACAGGTCAATGTTACCAGCAGCTCTATTTTTCATCAGTGTACAGTTCTGCCCAATCATCTACCTACTTTCCTCACTATCCCCAGCACCCAATTAAACCCCATTGTCCCCTCCCATATCCCACTCTCTATCTACCCCAATATTAATGACCCCCTCCCTTCCCACAAATCCTAGTTGAAAAGCTCCTCCAGCCGTCTAACCATTCTTTCTCCAGAACAGCTGCACCCTTCCCATTAAGGTGCAACCAGTCTCTACTGTAGAGCATGTAGCCAACAGAGAAGTCAACCCAGTTCTCCATGAACCCAAACCCTTCCTTCCTGCACCAGCTTCTGAGCCACTTATGTAACTCCTTTAGCTCCAGCTGTCTCTTTAGTGACGCTTGTGGCATTGGTAGTATTGCTGAAAACGCTACATTGAAGGTCCTGGACTTCTCACCTAGTTTTTAAGGACCTTCCATCTTCCCCTGACTTTGTCATTGGTTCCAATGTGTATCATGACCGCCAGGTCTTCCCCAGCCCTGCCCAGCAATCTGTCAATCTGATGCTCAATATGCCAAACCCGAGCACCCGGAAGACAACACACTGTTCGCATTTACGGTCTCGGTGACAGATCACCCTATCTGTCCACCTAATAATAGAGTCCCCTACCACCAGCACCTGTCTGACATTTGCTGCACTCATTTTCCCACCCTCCTTATAGCAGTCATCCTAGAAGAAATGCCATGCTGCAGTGTTGCTGGCCATGGGCTTTGTTCCCTAATACCAGCCGAACGGGCATATTTACTAGGGCGTTCCAGCTCAGGACTCTCCTCCCTGGCCCTCTACCACTTCCTCCTACATTAACCCAACTACTGAACCATTAATCCTGATTTTGCCCTCCTCCACCCACCTCCATTTTACTGATTCCAGTTAGCGCCTCCACAGTGAGATCTAAGCCTCTCTCCAGGTCTACAATGCCCTTAAGTATTGCAAGCTTCCTCTTTATATCTAATATCTGGGCTTCCAAATATGCAACATGCTTGCATCTAGTGCAAATGTATTCAACCTCAAATGGCTCTTCAAAGCATGCATACATTGCACAAGGCACACATTTAGTAGCATTGTCCATGGAGCACATGTATAAATGATGATGAACAGTAAAGAAAGAAAACAGTAAATATGAGTTTAGATTTAGACCCCTGTCTGTTGCAATTGGAGAACTTGCTGGAATAAAGCACAACAACGATCACACAAAGAAAATCTATCAAACCTTAGTTTCTTGCTCCTCGTCATAACCTTCGGTTCTTTAAACTCCACTTATTCGGAATCCCACTTAGTACGATATTAGACCTTTGCTACCAGGCCAAAATGGGGGCCTTTTTTTTACACCTGCTAAGAGGAATGAAAAACTCAACTACTATAGAGACATCCTATGTAGTCAGTTGCTCGCTGCCTATTTGCGCCATCGCCCATCCTCATGAAAATCTGACCAGGGGGACCCTCTGCACTCACACTCCACTGCCATGACTACTGGAGGGGGATGGGGGTGCAGGAGCAGCATCAGCTCAGTCAGCAGTAACTTGAGTCTCCAGTCTCTGATAAGCAAATTTTTTCATTTGCCTACTAAAGAAACCAGCCAGCAGCAGCAGGACATGGAGCAGAATCTGAACAAGCAGGTGTTTGGCCTTGTTGATATCACAGTTTATTTTACCGTTCTCCTGATCCGTCAGAACAACCGAAAAATGTAAAACACAACTTTTTTTTGGATCATCTACAGTCAGGTCCATAAATATTGGGACATCAACACAATTATAACATTTTCTGGCTCTATATACCACCAAAATGGATTGGAAATGAAACAAACAAGATGTGCTTTAACTGCAGACTGGCAGCTTTAATTTGAGAGTATTTATATCCAAATCAGGTGAACAGTATAGGAATAACAACAGTTTGCATATGTGCTTCCCACTTGTTAAGGGAACAAAAGTAATGGGACAATTGGCTTCTCAGCTGTTCCATGGCCAGGCTCTGTCACAATTTAGTAGAATCAGTGGCTAACAGTTTAACTAGCAATCTATGTGGAAACAGCAGACGGTGTAAAATGAGACTGCTCTTTCACTCTACAGTAGAGTCTTGGGCAAACATGGTTAAGTACTTCAAAACTGATGCAAACATTGACCTGTAAGGCTGAGTTCACACTTCAGTTATTTGGTCAGTTAATTCCAGCACTTACATACAGTCTAAAGGCTAAATCAGGAGCCAATCCTACTGGCAGATAACATATCATGAAAAGATCTGCCCCTGTTCTTTGTTTTGGACCTGTAACTGACCAAAAAAGTGAAGTCTGAACTCAGCCTAATAGTGACACTTGCCGATGCGCTCATCCATATACTGTATGTGACCTGCCTGTCATACTGATGCACAGTAACTGTTTCACTACAAGATGACTAGCTATGCATGTTGCTGAAATGCAGAGTGATGCACACCAAGATACACTCTCCATGCAGGCCGAGATATAGCTAATTTAATGAGCTTACTTGATTAATTAATTCGGAACAAAGCAAATTTTTTGGAAGTATTCAACGAAGCGTTCAAATCAAATTTTTGAAAACTTTGCTCATCTTTAATTATAAGTATATATACGTACTGCAACCTGCATTAAATTCATAGGAAATGTTACTGCCACAATTTCAATTACAAATGCATTTGTATGAAAACTAACAGTAAACTATATGTATATTTTTTCAAACACAAGTTTAAAGAGAATCGCTTTGTAAACATTTTGATGTTTATCATATTGCAACAATTTAGCGGCTAATACCACTATATGTTTATAGGTTGCCAGTCTTTAGATAAGTGAACAAAAAAAGTGATGTCCAGAGAAAAACAATGCTCCTGTTTTCAGTTTACATGGCAAAATATTATTACAGACCCATTACACATTTTTCAGACCCATTGACTTCAATAGGTGCATGGTCTGCATTTTGTGGACATATTCCAACTTTTTGTGGAACAGACAAACGGATGTGGAAAGCACATGGATGATCTGTGCACTTTCCTCTTCCATGTGTCTGTTGCGCAAAGAGATACAACATGCTCTATACTTGGCTGCAAAATGTGTACGGCAGATCTATTGTCAATGGGTCCACAAAAATGTGGATGCAATACAGACAGTATCGGTATTTTGTGGATCTACAATTTGCAGACAGCAAAATACATAGTCATGTGCATAAGGTCTAATAGACACTTTTTGCTGCTCAAATATTCTGGTGAGTGTAAAATGTTTTCATAGGACATTATAGTGTAGAATGGTACTATAAAGGCATTAAGAAACTGAGCAATCACAGATGGAATTGGGGGTTGTATTTTCTGATTTCCTCTAAGAGACGCTGCTCTTGTTTTTGCTGTTGTTCAAGTTTTGAAAGTGCAGCCAACAGTTCTCTCTTGAGCGCCTGTAAAAGCAAACAAAATAACACATCATCAATGGTCTGGTGCTTTGTCCATTCCTAACCTTGTAAAACCTTGTACTATTTTAATATAAAATTCCCATCCACAATATTGTATTCCTGTTACGAACAGCAATAAGTATGTGTGTACTGTATATGTTGGAGAGAAGGGATGCAAATGAGCTCTTAACAAGCTTTGCCTCTAATGCCACCAGATATAGGGCAGCTATCCTATAAGTCAATGTTAAGCTCTTAAAATAAGCCTTGAGACTGACCCTGTGCAGAACAGAGTACTAGCTTAACTGGGTCAGAGGCCTGTGTCCAGGTCAGGGGGGAACTAACTCTCCTTAGGGAGAGAGCACCTTAATCAGTGTGAGGAGACTAATAGGCCATACATGCTACTCTGGAATTCTGGGAGAGAAGGGATGCAAATGAGCTCTTAACAAGCTCTGCCTCGAATGCCACCAGATGTAAGGCAGCTATCCTATAAGTCAATGTTCAGCTCTTAAAATAAGCCTTGACTTGGATATTAAATAAGCCAGCACCTCATCTGCAGACAGCTGTTTCAGGGTGATTGACCCTCATCAGTGCAGAGCCGAGGGAAGCGATCCCAGAATTCCAGAGGAGCATGTATAGCCTATAAGTCTCCTCACACTAATTAAGGTGCTCTCTCCCTAAGAAGAGTTAGTTCCCCCCTGACCTGGACACAGGCCTCTCACCCAGTTAAGCCAGTACACTCTGCTCTGCACTGATGAGGGACAATCACCCTGAAACATCTGTCTGCAGATGAGGTGCTGGATTATTTAATATCCAAGTCATGTCTCAAGGCTTATTTTAAGAGCTTAACATTGACTTATAGGATAGCTGCCTTACATCTGGTAGCATTAGAGGCAGAGCTTATTAAGAGCTCATTTGCATCCCTTCTCTCCCAGAATTCTGGAGGAGCATATACGGCCTATAAGTCTCCTCAAACTGATGGGAAACTTTGATTCTGCCGCTGCCAGCTCTGTGTACTTTATCCCGGATGAATAAAGGATTACTTTTATGAAATCGCAGTTGTGAGTGCGGACCTTTCAACCATAGCATCATCCAGTTCATCAATAGCGGTATCTCAGCTAAGAAAATTGCCAAACTGCATCATGTGAGTACCATGACAGTTGGAAGAATACAATATGAAGTCTGTCCATCCATTCCAAAGCCAAGAGGTGGACATCCAGGCAAAATATCAAGAGTCAACAAGTTGGCTCATCACAAATCCTATTAGTTCTAGTGCAACAAACGTGGCAGTGGAGGTAGCTTGTACGCTTGGTAATAGTGAGATCAGACATCCATGCAAGTACTGTGTAATGCGCATTACACAAGTCTAGAATGGTGGCTCGAAAAAAGTTGAAGAAGCCTCGACTTCAGTATCGTCATAAGAAGTGTCTGCTCGAGTTTGCAAAAAAGTACGAGCAGAGGACAGTAGAACACTGGAAATGGGTGATTTGGAGAAATGAGGGGAAAGTCAATAGACTGGGCTCTGATGGGTGCAAATGTGTCTGGAGGAAACAAGGGAAAAGGGGGCTAACTGAGAAATTGATGGAAATGTCAAGTTCAGTGGAGAAAGCCTGGTCATATAGGGTTGTTTTACAGCCAAAGGCATTGGATACTTGACCAGAATCAATGGTGGTCTTAATGCTGAGGTATATGTGAATATCCTACAATATGAGTTACTTTGTACACTCTTGTATTATGGGTATGAAAAGAACAACATAGTGTTCCAGCAGGACAACGACCCGAAGCATATGTCGACATTATTATCATTTATTTTAAAGCGCCATTAATTCCATGTTGCTGTACATCCAGCTGGGTTTACACAGAAATAAAAAACACAATAAACAAGAAACTATTAACAGACTGGTAAAGAGGGGTAGAGGATCCTGCCCGCAAGACCTTACAATCTATAAGGGAAGGGGAGAACACAGTAGAGGTGCTCTTGTGGTTGTGTGGTGGAAGCATTCTCATTGCAGATGGAAGGCTTTCCTGAAAAGGTGGGTTTTCAGGTTACTCTTGAAGCGTTGGATGTTGGGGTAGCGAGTTCCAGAGTAGGTGAGGGGCACGTTAGACATCTTGTAGTCGATTCTGCGAGGAGCAGATGAGAGGAGAACTGAGGAGGTCCTGTGAGGATCTGAGATTACATGTGGGGATGTATCGAGAAAGCAGGTTTAAGATGTAAGGAGATTGACGAAGAAATGGTTCAATGACAATGAGGTGCTGTATTGGGCCTCACAGACACAATTGAACACTTATGTATAGAATTGAAGAAAAAGCTGTGCCAAGTGAGTCTACCACTATGCACCAACATTAGGAGCGTGTCGAAGAGACCTGGGAACAGATTTCGGTCAAGACATGGTTGGATCAAGAGCATGCCCAGGAGGATTCAGTCTGAGTGGAAAGCTAATGGAGGATTTACAAAATACTGACAAAATAATTCAAATTTAGAATTTTAGGAGCAAAACAATAACAATGCAGTTACATGACAATAATCTGCATAACTAATAATATGCTAAATAGTTGCAAGTTAAATTTATGTATGAGATAGGCAAGATGATGGTCTATAAAATTATGGTAGACTCACGTTTGAAGCTGTAGTGGATGGTGAGATATGGAGCCTATATATAATTTAATAGTACAGGTGTTCCTGAACATAGTGATGCCTGTCATGTTTGGTTTTATATTGATTATTTTTGGGGAAAGTGTACAGGCTCAGGCCTATTACTACTACAGAATGCCTTCCCTAGTCTTAGCCAGGGGAAGGCGTCCCAGGCTGGCAAGTATGCACTTCTGGTTTTAGTTCTCTCAGTAACATTTGACCATTGCATCTGAAGGGTTAAATATCTGTGATCAGCGTTATTGCCCATCATAGACATTAGCTCCAGGTGTTTGCTGTTTAAAACAGCAGGCGCCTGGCGCTATGGCATCTGCTCTCATGAGCGGGCACCATCTTTAAATTCTGCATCTGTACATCTACGGAGCTGGAAGTGAAGGGGTTAAGGATGAGACAAATTTATCAAATATGCAACATTTGATAAATGTGGCATAAATTATACTAAAACAGACTGAAGCAAAACTGACTTTAAATACTATGCTCTTGATAAATTCTCCAATAGTACAGGTCCTTCTCAAAAAATTAGCATATTGTGATAAAGTTCATTATTTTCTGTAATGTACTGATAAAGATTAGACTTTCATATATTTTAGATTCATTACACACCAACTGAAGTAGTTTAAGCCTTTTATTGTTTTAATATTAATGATTTTGGCATACAGCTCATGAAAACCCAAAATTACTATCTCAAAAAATTAGCATATCATGAAAAGGTTCTCTAAACGAGCTATTAACCTAATCATCTGAATCAACTTATTAACTCTAAACACCTGCAAAAGATTACTGAGGCTTTTAAAAACTCCCAGCCTGGTTCATTACTCAAAACCGCAATCATGGGTAAGACTGCCGACCTGACTGCTGTCCAGAAGGCCATCATTGACACCCTCAAGCAAGAGGGTAAGACACAGAAAGAAATTTCTGAACGAATAGGCTGTTCCCAGAGTGCTGAATCAAGGCCCCTCAGTGGGAAGTCTGTGGGAAGGAAAAAGTGTGGCAGAAAACGCTGCACAAAGAGAAGAGGTGACCGGACCCTCAGGAAGATTGTGGAGAAGGACCGATTCCAGACCTTGGGGGACCTGCGGAAGCAGTGGACTGAGTCTGGAGTAGAAACATCCAGAGCCCCCGTGTACAGGCGTGTGCAGGAAATGGGCTACAGGTGCCGCATTCCCCAGAAACAGCGGCAGAAGCGCCTGACCTGGGCTACAGAGAAGCAGCACTGGACTGTTGCTCAGTGGTCCAAAGTACTTTTTTCGGATGAAAGCAAATTTTGCATGTCATTCGGGAATCAAGGTGCCAGAGTCTGGAGGAAGACTGGGGAGAGGGAAATGCCAAAATGCCTGAAGTCCAGTGTCAAGTACCCACAGTCAGTGATGGTCTGGGGTGCCATGTCAGCTGCTGGTGTTGGTCCACTGTGTTTTATCAAGGGCAGGGTCAATGCAGCTAGCTATCAGGAGATTTTGGAGCACTTCATGCTTCCATCTGCTGAAAAGCTTTATGGAGATGAAGATTTCATTTTTCAGCACGACCTGGCACCTGCTCACAGTGCCAAAACCACTGGTAAATGGTTTACTGACCATGGTATTACTGTGCTCAATTGGTCTGCCAACTCTCCTGACCTGAACCCCATAGAGAATCTGTGGGATATTGGGAAGAGAAAGTTGAGAGACTCAAGACCCAACACTCTGGATGAGCTTAAGGCCGCTATCGAAGCATCCTGGACCTCCATAACACCTCAGCAGTGCCACAGGCTGATTGCCTCCATGCCATGCCGCATTGAAGCAGTCATTTCTGCAAAAGGATTCCCAACCAAGTATTGAGTGCATAACTGAACATAATTATTTGAAGGTTGACTTTTTTTGTATTAAAAACACTTTTCTTTTATTGGTCGGATGAAATATGCTAATTTTTTTAGATAGGAAATTTGGGTTTTCATGAGCTGTATGCCAAAATCATCAATATTAAAACAATAAAAGGCTTGAACTACTTCAGTTGGTGTGTAATGAATCTAAAATATATGAAAGTCTAATGTTTATCAGTACATTATAGAAAATAATGAACTTTATCACAATATGCTAATTTTTTTAGAAGGACCTGTATATGCCTATAGTATTCTCTGGAGGGCCTATTAAATATGCATGCGGAGGTGGCTGTGTATGAGTTCTAATATGGATTTAGTGCAAGATGTCATGTGTACATATATATGATCTAGGGGTCCTTTTCGATGGTCTGATGCAGACCCATAAAAAGTGCTGTTCAGAATGAAAACATGTATTTTCATGAAAAGTGCAGGGGAGAACCACTGTGCATCGCTAATGCAGTTTACATTATGTTGACAGCAAATACCCTGTTTACACAGAAAGAAGTGCTGCTGACAAGCAAGTATTTTTAAAGCACATAAAAAAAACAGCTGACAAATATTTGCTGGAATTCAGCAGACTGCTGCACTGTTTACACTGGGGAACAAGTTTACTTATGAAAGCTCTTTTACACTGATCAAAGATATTCCAGTTATCCTGTTGATAGGGAATAACTATTAGATCACTGGGGTTCTGTCAGATGCTTCATTCATTTTAGTGTACAGGACCGCCAAATGAATGCTATATTCTATAAACATTATTTAATTTATTCCTGTAACCAGGGGCGTAGCTAAAGGCTCATGGGCCCAGGTGCAAGAGTTCATCTTGGGCCCCCCTTTCCTCAGTGCTTTGTGGCCAGGGGAAGGGAAGCACATAGCCTTCGTGCTGCAGGAGGCAAAAATTGAAATGGCATGCCCCCCCCACCAATGCCCATTCTTGACCTAACCCCTTCCCTCCAGCCAGAGGTATAACTTGACCTGCATGCACTTTCTATAATACTGGTGTCTCCTTATATGGCACAAGGGTCTTTGGGCCCCCTCAGGCTCCTGGGCCCTGTAGCGACTGCTACCTCTGCAACCCCTATAGCTACGCCCCTGCCTCTAACTCCTTGTTTACAATGTGCAATTATACTGCACTGAATGGAAGTGCCTTTTTAAACCGAAAGCTGGGAATGGAATGAAGATAAGACTGCATTTGGTAGAAGTCGAGAGGATGTCACTGCATGTGCAAAGAGTGGCATCAGTCACCGATAGACTCCCATTGCGTTTGTGTGTGTACATATATATATATATATATACACACACACACACACACACACACACACACACACACGTGCATCTCAATAAAATAAAATATTGAAAAGTTCATTTATTTCAAGTAATTCAGTTCAAAACGTGAAACTCATTATATAGAATCATTACACACAGAGGCATTTATTTCTTTTAACCCCTTCCTGACATGTAAGGCGCTTGCACTTGTGGGTATGCTCCGGCTCCCATTGGTGGGGTTTAGGGGAACTGGAGTGTGTGTGTGTCAGCCCTTGATCTCCTGTGTGACAGGAGACTGCTGCACCTTAGTTCCTATGGAGCCATAGACTCAAATGCCAATGCACTGGAGTCTATGAAAGAAGCAATTTAATAATTGATTGTTAAAGTTCCCCATGGGAACTATTAAAGTGTAAAAAAAAAAAAAAGTAAAGAAATTTAAATAAAACTAAACTTTAAAACATTAAAATCATACCTTTCCACAAAATGGAAATAAAAAAATTTACATCATGGGCATCGCCATGTGCGAAGATGCTAATCTTATATCAAATTATTTATCTCATGCGGTAAACGGCAAAATGAAAAAAAAATTATATAATGGCTGATTCTTCATTTTTTGGTCACTTCTACACAAAAAAAATAAAAGGTATCAATGAAAAGTACAGATCACCCTGCAAAAAATGAGCCTTCACACAGTTCCATAGACATGACTACAAAAAAGTTATAGGCGTCATAATATGGAGATAAAAAGAAAAAACATGTTTCAAGGTTTAAATATTTTTTTTAATCAGTTTCCAAATGCAAGTAAAACTATACATATGTATCACCGCAATAGTATTGATCTGGAGAATGAAAGTAACTGGTCAGTTTTACCGTATAGGGAGCGCCGTAACAACTAAATCCATGCTAAACTGCATTATTTCCAATTCCACTCCATTTGGAATCTTTTTCCAGCTCCCCACTACATCATATGCAATATTAAATGGTGGAATTTTAGTACAACAATAAAACAAGCCCTTATACAGCTAAGTAAATGGAAAAATAAAAAAGTTATGGCCCCAGAAAGGCAGGGAGTGAAACACGTAAACTCAAAAACAAAATAAAATCTGGGGCTGAAAGAGTTAGGCCTCTTTCACACGGGCGTCATGTTTTTTGCCCGGATAAGATGCGGGTGCGTCGAAGGAAAATGACCGATTTTTCTGCATGAGTGCAAAACATTGTAATGCGTTTTGCACGCGCATGAGAAAAATCGGCATGTTTGGAACCCAAACCTGAACTTCTTCACAGAGGTTCGGCTTTGAGATCGGTGTTGTGTAGATTGTATTATTTTCCCTTATAACATGGTTATAAGGGAAAATAATAGCATTCTTAATACAGAATGCATAGTACAATAGGGCTGGAGGGGTTAAAAAAAAAAAAAATTTAACTCACCTTAATCCACTTGTTTGCGCAGCCTGGCTTCTCTTCTGTCTTCTTCTTTGAGGAATAGGACCTTTGATGACGTCACTGCGCTCATCACTTGGTCCATCACATGATCTTTTACCATGGCGATGGATCATGTGACGGACCATGTGATGACCGTAGTGACGTCACCACAGGTCCTTTTCCTGTGCACAGCAAAGATGAAGACAGAAGAGAAGCCGGGCTGCGCGAACAAGTGGATTAAGGTGAGTAACATTTTTTAGTTTATTTTTTTAACCCCTCCAGTCCTATTGTACTATGCATTCTGTATTAAGAACACTAACCATGTTATAAGGGAAAATAATAATGATCGAGTTTCCATCCCGATCGTCTCCTAGCAATCGTGCGTGAAAATCGCACCACATTTGCACTTGCTTGCGGATGCTTGCGTTTTTCACGCAGCACCATTCACTTCTATGGGGCCTGCGTTACGTGAAAAACACACAAAGAGGAGCATGCTGCAATTTTCGCGCAACGCACAAGTGATGTGTGAAAATCACCACTCATCTGCACAGCCCCATAGAAATGAATGGGTCCTGATTCAGTGCGGGTGCAATGCGTTCACCTCACGCGGAAATCTCACCTGTGTGAAAGGGGCCTTAATGTTGATGATTATGCCTTACAACTAGGAATGAGCAGACCCATAGATGTTCTGGTTCAAAGTCAATGGGGACCCGAACTTTGGGGATGAAAAATGGCTGTAAAGTAGTCATAGAAAAAGCTAGAGGGCTGCAAAAGGAACCAACATGGGGATAAAAGCAGAAAAATTGCCCTGCAAACAAATGTGGATAGGGAAATGACTTACAATAACATACAACAAAATACATAAAAATAAAAGATAATAATCTTGAACCAGGAGGTGGAGATCCAAGTGGAGTAGGAAGTTGAGGATGCTGTGAATGTGGCAGATTAGGTTGAAGAGGCGGAGGAGGAAGCCAACACTGTTTTTGTGTATTTTTTCCCCTTTCCTTTCATTTATTTATTTATTTTTTGTCTGTTTAACCCCTTCAACCCCGGGCCTGTTTTCACCTTCCTGCCCAGGCCATTTTTTGCAAATCTGACATGTGTCACTTTATGTAATAATACGTTTGGTTTGTTTTCTGGTTTAAATATTAATTGGGGGAAATCACACATGTTAATACTAGGAGATGGACAATCACAGGGAGATTCACGGGTCCACGTCCTTGAAAAAAATGAGAAATTTAAATATCTTGGTATACAAATCTCTGGAAATATAGAAGAATATGAAAAACTAAATGTCCTCCCCTTAATAAAAGAATTAAGAACTAAAATACACATATGGAAAAGACTACCAATGTCAATACAAGGTCGGGTAAATTTAATAAAAATGGTCTTTCTCCCAAAAATACTTTGTCTTGCAAAATGCTCCAGTGAGAATATCACAGAATATTTTTAAGCTATTCGATAGCCTAATGGGGGAATTTGGAAGGGAGCTATCCCTCGGATAAAGAAAGAAGTCCTTCAGCTTCCAGTGCGGGATGGAGGATTGGCGGTTCCTAATCAGTTTTTCTACTATCTAATAACACAATATGGGAATATAAAGGGTAGTTTAGAAAGTTTGGTGGTTAGTCAAGAAATAAATAGATGGGGATGGAAAGAGGAGTGGAATCACTTAGAGGTGCTGGAATCAGGTTTTTTGGGGAAAAAAAATACAGGTAACAGAATATTAAATTTAATGGAACATGCATGGGGGGAAATTAAAAAAATATTAGAGATTAAAGGGTTTTTGCACTATACACCGATTTGGAAAAAATTTAATTTAAAGGAACTAGAAACGATCAGGGTTTATATAGATTGGGGGAAAAAAGGAGTGAAATATATAGATCAGATTTTCAAGGAAGATAATTTGAAGGACCTTAATGCAATGGTAACGGAATTTGGGATTCCCCATACAGATATGTATAAATACTTCCAGCTTAGGAATGCGCTGCGGACAGTGGACCAAGATTATAGGTATAGAAGGGAAAAATCGGATATGCTGGATAAATTTATTAGGAGGGAAAGGAGGAGGAATAACCGCAAGGAGATATGGGATTTTGATGGAGGGAAGGAAAAAAAAGGATCATAATGCCGGCCGTAAGAAAATGGGAGAAAGAACTAGAATCTTTTACGGAAGAGAAATGGAGAGATGCCCTTAGAAATTATGCGAGGGTCTCTGATAGGGGTTCACATAAGATCTCACAATTCTTCATATTGCATAGATTACATCGATCTCCATGGATGTTGAAAAGAATGGGTGTGAGGGAGTCAGATAAGTGTCTAAAATGTTGGGAGGAGAAAGCCGATTTAATACATTGCTTTTGGAGATGCCCCAAACTTTTTAGATATTGGATAAAAATTGTAGAAATCATATTTTTGCGTCTGAAAGTTCAGCTGCCCAATGACCCAGTCATTTGTATTTTAGGGGCAACTGAACACTTGAAGTTAGATAAAAAAAAATACGATTGGTTTTGAATAAAGTATTATTTCAAGCCAGACTTCTTATACTTAGGAAATGGATAATGGCAGATTCACCGACAGTGGGACAGTGGAAAAAAGCAATAGATAACTTAATTATAGAAGAACGTGCGATGGAGAGTTATGCTAAAAAATTACAAAATTTGGATGAAGTATGGAAAAATTGGCTACTCTAGGGCTGGATGTGGGTGTTTTTTTTTTTTTTTTTGTTTCTCACGTCCCCCCTTCCTCTTCCTATGGGTAGTGGGAGGGTATAAATAAAGATAAATTACTATTATGAATTGTTAATATCTATGTTTTTTTATATTAAATTAATGTATTTTTTTGGATGTTTTTTTCTATGAAATTGAAATAAAGACTAATTTCATAAAAAAAAACTATAACTTTAAAACACTTTTACTTATACAGGCCATTCTGAGATTGTTTTCTTGTCACATATTGTACTTCATGACAGTGGTAAAAATAAGTAAAAACAAACAAAAAAACATTATTTATTAAAAAAAAACAAATTTACCCAATTTTTTGAAAAATTACCAAATTTTTAAATTTCTATTTCTCTACTTTTATAATAGATTGTAATGCCTTCAAAAATTGTAATTACTTTACATTCCCCATATATCTACTTCCTGTTTGGATCATTTTGAAAATGACATTTTATTTTTTGCTGACGTTAGAAGGCTTAGAAGTATGGAAGCAAATCTTGAAATTTTTCAGAAAATTTCCAAAACCCACTTTTTAACCCCTTACGGACCCATGACGTACTGGTACGGCATGGTTCCCGAGTCCTTAAGGACCCATGACATACCGGTATGTCATGGGTTTAAAACGCGATTGCGGCGTGGCGAGGGTTAATCGGAACAGGATGTCCACTGAAATCATTCAGCGGGCATCCTGTCACAACGCCGGGGGAGGGTCACGTGACCCCCCGTATCGGCGATCGCCGCAAACCACAGGTCAATTCAGACATGCAATTTGCTGCGTTTTCGGTCCATTCCGGCTTCCGGTGACCCGATGAACCAGAAAAGGACTGTGATCACATACCACCAATCACAGTCCAAGCATTTGGGAGAGGCAGTGCTGGCCGTGGTGCTGATGGCTGCTGTCCAGGGTGCTGATTGGTGCGGGGAGAGAGGCGGGAGATTCAAACTCCCGGTGCTCCTCTCTCCCCTCCTCTTCCTGTTTCAGCACCTGCACCGTCCAGCACCAGCTCCTGCCATCCCCCCGTCGGCACCCATCACCCTCCAGGTAGGTTAGGGTCAGTGAGGGAGAGGCACTGTTAGGCAGGGATAGAAGGGAAAAGTTAGAAAAAAAATAAAAACACTTTATCTAAATTTATTGTTTTCTAGCTTTGAGACCCTAGACCCCCCCCCCCCCCCGCCACTTGGCGTGAGACCCGTGCCCTTACCAGTGGAAATCTGTTGCTGGTCAGGTATAAGGACAAGAGGGATGTCCTTGTACTGTCGACAATCCACGGTAATGGCAACACCCCTGTCCCTGTGCGAGGTACCGCGGCAACGGTCCTCAAGCCCGATTGTATTGTCGACTACAAACGGTATATGGAAGGAGTTGAACTCTCTGATCAAGTCCTCAAGCCATATAATTCAATGCGCAAAACCCGGGCATGGTACAAAAAAGTTGCGGTCTACTTGGTACAGGTTGCTTTGTACAACGCTTTTGTACTATCCCGAAGCGCTGGAAGCACAGGGACATTCCTTCCAATTCTATGAGGCAGTCCTCAAGGACCAGATTTTTTTCAGACCGGGAAAGAGCAGGCCGGAGTACCTCGGGAATTGGAGGCGCCTGGATCAGTCCCCCATACTGGAAAGAAGGGACGAACCAAAAAAAGATGCAGAGTGTGTCACAAGAGGGGGATACGGAAGGACACCACCACTCAATGTGCCCCGATCATCTGGGCCTCTGCGTTATCGATTGCTTCAGGGAGTATCACACTTCCATGGAGTACTACATTTTTATAATCCCCAACAGTCCCCTAGAGAACATAAAAAACTATGGCTCTCAGACTTTGGAGACACGGAAACAATTATTTTTTCCAAAAATATTAGTTTTAGTGCAGGCATCCTCAAATTGCAGCCCTCCAGATGAAGGTAAAACTATAACTCCCAGCATTCCCAGACAACCTACAGCCATCAGCAGGGCATGATGGGAATTGTAGTTTTACAACATCTGGAGCGCCGCAGTTTGAGGATGCCTGCTCAGTGACTCCAAAGTCTGAGAGCCATACATATTGGGCATCGCCGCGTCCGTAAATATAATCTTCTCTATAAAAATAACATTTAACCCAACCCCCCCGGATGAACAGCGTTAAAAAATAAATAAAAATAAAGTGTAAAAAGAAAAAACATGTCCCATTAGAAGCATCCCCTGATGTAGCCTAGACTAGAAACTCCCAAAAAGTGACCCGATCTAAGAAACTACACCCCTCAAGGTATTCAAAAGTTACTTTACAAACTTTGTTAACCCTTTAGATGTTCCACAAAACTAAAAATAGCGAATGAAGAAACAATTTTAGAATTTTAATTTTTTGTTACCTTGCCTCAAAAAAGTTTAATATAGAGCAACCAAAAATAATATTTACCCTAAAATAGTCCCAAAACAACAACCACCTTATCCCGTAGTTTCCTAGATGGAGTCACTTTTATGGGGTTTCTACTCTCGGGGTGTATCAGGGGGCTTGAAAGGGTACATGGTGTAAATAAACCATTCCAGCAAAATCTCCCTTTTAAAAACCATATGGCGTTCCCCTTCTATGTCCTGCCATTTAGCCAAATAGTAGTTTATGACCACATATGGGGTGTTTCTGCAAACTACAGAACATGGGCAACCCATATTGAGTTTTGTTTGGCTGTTAACCCATTTTTTCCAGTAATAAAGTAAGGGTTAAAATGGAAAATTTTCCAGAAAAAAATAAATACTAAGGCCTTTTTCACACTTGCGTTGTCCGGATCCGGCGTGTACTCCACTTGCCGGAATTACACGCCGGATCCGGAAAAAACGCAAGTGAACTGAAAGCATTTGAAGACTGATTCGTCTTCAAAATGCTTTCAGTGTTACTATGGCAGCCCGGACGCTATTAAAGTCCTGGTTGCCATAGTAGGAGCGGGGGAGCGATATACTTACAGTCTGTGCGGCTCCCGGGGCGCTCCAGAATGACGTCAGAGCGCCCCATGCGCATGGATGACGTGCCATGCGATCACGTCATCCATGCGCCTGGGGCACCCTGACGTCACTCTGGAGCGCCCCGGGAGCCGCACGGACGGTAAGTATACTGCTCCCCACTACACTTTACCATGGCTGTCAGGACTTTAGCGTCCCGGCAGCCATGGTAACCACTCTAAAAAAGCTAAACGTCGGATCCTGCAATGCGCCGAAATGACGTTTAGCTTAAGGACGGATCCGGATTAATGCCTTTCAATGGGCATTAATTCCGGATCCGGCCTTGCGGCAAGTCTTCAGGATTTTTGGCCGGAGCAAAAAGCGCAGCATGCTGCAGTATTTTCTCCGGCCAAAAAACGTTCCGGTACGGAACTGAAGACATCTTGATGCATCCTGAATGGATTTCACTCCATTCAGAATGCATTAGGATAAAACTGATCAGAATTCTTCCGGCATAGAGCTCCGACGACGGAACTCTATTCCGGAAGAAAAGAACGCAGGTGTGAAAGAGCCCTAAAATTGTTTCTCCATCTGCCATTAACTCTTGTGGAACACCTAAAGGGTTAACAAAGTTTGTAAACCCAGTTTTGAATACCTTGAGGGTTGTACTTTCTAAGATGGAGTCACTTTTTTAAAATTTCTATTCTAGGGGTGCAACGGGGGACTTGAAATGGGACATGGTATAAACAAAACCAGTCCTGCAAAATCTGCAAAACCATATGGCGTTCCCCTCCTTCTATGTCCTCCCGTTTGGCCAAACAGTAGTTTATGACCACATATGGGGTGTTTCTGCAAACTACTAAATCAGGGCAACCCATATTGAGTTTTGTTTGGCAGCTAACCCTTGCTTTTTTTCCTGCAAAAAATTTATTATATTGGAAAATGGTAAAAAAGAAAAGGAAATTTTACAATGTTATGTCCATTTGCCATTAAGTCTTGAGGGTTGTAGTTTCTAAAATGGGGTCATTTTTGGATGGTTTCTATTACATAAGCCTCACAAAGGGACTTCAGACCTAAACTGGTCCATAAAAAGTTGGATTTGGAAAATTTCTGAAAAATTTCAAAATTTGCTTCTAAACTTCTAAGCTATGTAACATCCCCAAAAAATAAAATATAATTCCCAAAATGATACAAACATGAAGCAGACATATGGAGAATGTAAACTAATCACAATTTTGGGGGGTATTACTATGTATTACAGAAGTAGAGAAAATGAAAATTTGAAATTTGCTAATTTTTCAAAATTTTGCGTAAAATGTGTATTTTTTTTAATGCAAAAAAATTTACTTTTTTGACCCAATTTTAGCAGTGTCATGAAGTACAATATGTGATGAAAAAGCGATCTCAGAACGGCCTGGGTAAGTAAAAGCGTTTTAAAGTTATCAGCACTTAAAGTGACACTGGTCAGATTTGCAAAAAATGGCCAAGTCCTTAAGGTGAAATAGGGATGAGTCCTTAAGAGGTTAAGGACCAGTTCAGGTCTGAAGTCCCTTTGTGAGGCTTACATAATGGAAACCGCCCAAAAAAATTATCAAATTTTTGAAACTAGACTCCTCAAGGTATACAAAACTGATTTTACAAACTTTGTTAACCCTTTAGGTGCTCCACAAAAATTGATGGAAAGTGGAGATGAAATTTCAGAATTTTTTCCAGCAAAGCAAGGGTTAGCAGCCAAATAAAACTCAATATTTATTACCCTGATTCTACGGTTTACAGAAACACCCCACATGTGATCGTAAACTGCTGTACGGGCACACGGCAGGGCACAGAAGGAAACGAACGCTATATGGTTTTTGGAAGGCAAATTTAGCTGAACTGGTTTTTTGATGCCATGTCCCATTTGAAGCCCCCCCTGATGCACCCCTACAGTAGAAACTTAAAAAAGTGACCACATTTTGGAAACTACGGGATAAGTATTTTATTGGTACTATTTTGGGGTGCATATGATTTTTTATTGCTCTATATCACGTTTTTTGTGAGGCAAGGTAACAAAAAAATGGCACCGTTTTTATTTTTTAATTTTTATTTTTACAGCGTTTACAGTTTTTTGGTTACATTGCCTCACAAAAAACGTAATATAGAGCAATAAAAAATCATATGTACCCCAAAATAGTACCAATAAAATACTTATCCCGTAGTTTCCAAAATGTTGTCACTTTTTTAAGTTTCTACTGTAGGGGTTCATCAGGGGGGGCTTCAAATGGGACATGGCATCGAAAAACCAGTTCAGCTAAATTTGCCTTCCAAAAACCATATAGCGTTTGTTTCCTTCTGTGCCCTGCCGTGTGCCCGTACAGCAGTTTACGATCACATGTGGGGTGTTTCTGTAAACCGTAGAATCAGGGTAATAAATATTGAGTTTTATTTGGCTGCTAACCCTTGCTTTGCTGGAAAAAATGTATTTGAAAGTAAAATCTGCCAAAAAAGTGAAATTCTGAAATTTCATCTCCACTTTCCATCAATTTTTGTGGAGCACCTAAAGGGTTAACAAAGTTTGTAAAATCAGTTTTGTATACCTTGAGGAGTCTAGTTTCAAAAATTTGATAATTTTTTTGGGCGGTTTCCATTATGTAAGCCTCACAAAGGAACTTCAGACCTGAACTGGTCCTTAACCCCTTAAGGACTCATCCCTATTTCACCTTAAGGACTTGGCCATTTTTTGCAAATCTGACCAGTGTCATTTTAAGTGCTGATAACTTTAAAACGCTTTTACTTACCCAGGCCGTTCTGAGATCGTTTTTTCGTCACATATTGTACTTCATGACACTGCTAAAATTGGGTCAAAACAGTAAATTTTTTTGCATTAAAAAAATACACATTTTACGCAAAATTTTAAAAAATTAGCAAATTTCAAATTTTCATTTTCTCTACTTCTGTAATACATAGTAATACCCCCCAAAATTGTGATGAGTTTACATTCCCCATATGTCTGCTTCATGTTTGTATCATTCTGGGAATTATATTTTATTTTTTGGGGATGTTACATAGCTTAGAAGTTTAGAAGCAAATTTTGAAATTTTTCAGAAATTTTCCAAATCCAACTTTTTATGGACCAGTTCAGGTCTGAAGTCCCTTTGTGAGGCTTACGTAATAGAAACCATCCAAAAATGACCCCATTTTAGAAACTACAACCCTCAAGACTTAATGGCAAATGGACATAACATTTTAGAATTTCCTTTTTTTTTAACCATTTTCCAATACAATAAATTTTTAGCAGGAAAAAAAGCAAGGGTTAACTGCCAAACAAAACTCAATATGGGTTGCCCTGATTTAGTAGTTTGCAGAAACACCCCATATGTGGTCATAAACTACTGTTTGGCCAAACGGGAGGACATAGAAGGAGGGGAACGCCACATTGTTTTGCAGATTTTGCAGGACTGGTTTTGTTTATACCATGTCCCATTTCAAGTCCCCCGTTGCACCCCTAGAATAGAAATTTTAAAAAAGTGACTCCATCTTAGAAAGTACAACCCTCAAGGTATTCAAAACTGGGTTTACAAACTTTGTTAACCCTTTAGGTGTTCCACAAGAGTTAATGGCAGATGGAGAAACAATTTTAGGGCTCTTTCACACCTGCGTTCTTTTCTTCCGGCATAGAGTTCCGTCGTCGGGGCTCTATGCCGGAAGAATCCTGATCAGTTTTATCCTAATGCATTCTGAATGGAGTGAAATCCATTCAGGATGCATCAGGATGTCTTCAGTTCCGTACCGGAACATTTTTTGGCCGGAGAAAATACTGCAGCATGCTGCGCTTTTTGCTCCGGCCAAAAATCCTGAAGACTTGCCGCAAGGCCGGATCCAGAATTAATGCCCATTGAAAGGCATTAATCCGGATCCGTCCTTAAGCTAAACGTCATTTCGGCGCATATAAAAAATACTTCTTTTTTTACTTTATTCGGTCATGTGACTTTTTTTATTGAGCAGATTGTTATGCACGTGGCAATACCTAATATGTCTACTTTTTCTTATTTAAGTTTTACACAATAATAGCATTTTTTAAACTAAAATAATGATATTTTAGTGTCTGTTTTTATTTTTTGACCGATTCTCTCAGGTAGGGTCTCATTTTTCGCAGGGTGAGGTGACGGTCTGATTAGTACTATTTTGGGGGCTACGTCTTTTTTTATCACTTGCTGTTGCAATTTTTGTGATGTAATGTGACAGAAATAGCTTCTTTTTTTTTTACACATTTGTTTTATTTTATTGGTGGTTAGGTCATGTGATATTTTTATAGAGCTGTTTGTTACGGATGTGGCGATACCTAATATGTATACTTTTTTTTAATTTTCTTTCACTTTAGCACAAAAGTGGGATTTATTCATACCATTTTGGGGGGCATATGCCTTTTTGATCGCTTGGTGTTGCGCTTTTTGTGATGTAAGGTGACAAAAATAGCTTCTTTTTTTTTTACACAGTTCATGTGATATAATTATAGAGGCGGTCATTACTGACGCAGCGATACCTAATGTGTGGGTTTTGTTTGTTTTTTCAGTTTTTATTATAAAATAAGGGGAAAGGGGCTTTTTTTTCTTTTTTACTTGATTAATTTTATTACTTTATTAATTTTATAAAAAATACTTATTTTTTTACTTTATGACATTCACTTTTGGAGGTTTGATCCCCTCTGCAATGCCTTATAATATATCGGTAATGTAATGCTTTGCCTGTTAGTGTATTTTTACTTTTCAGTGCGTACCTGTGTGATCATCACCTGGGATTATTTGTGCAGATTTTTTTGTCAATTTTTTATTTATTTTTTGGGTTAAAAAAGAAGAACTGGTAGTTAGAGAGAGATAGATAGATATATAGAACTCTATATATATTTATATAAAGCTCTATCTATCTATCTATATATATACATACACAGTACAGACCAAAAGTTTGGACACACCTTCTCATTCAAAGAGTTTTGTTTATTTTCATGACTATGAAAATTGTAGATTCACACTGAAGGCATCACTTCTCCACAAGGCAACTGATGGTCCCAACCCCATTTATAAGGCAAGAAATCCAACTTATTAAACCTGACAGGGCACACCTGTGAAGTGAAAACCATTTCAGGTGACTACCTCTTGAAGCTCAACAAGAGAATCCCAAGAGTGTGCAAAGCAGTAATCAAAGCAAAAGGTGGCTACTTTGAAGAACCTAGAATATGACATATTTTCAGTTGTTTCACACTTTTTTGTTATTTATATAATTCCACATGTGTTAATTCATAGTTTTGATGCCTTCAGTGTGAATCTACAGGGGGGCGGAGCCAGCAAGCCATGGTGTAGGACGTGTCTGCCGGAGCTCCTCACCGCTATCCCAGCTTCATCAGCTTGTAAATCGAGTGGACACAGATCCAACATGGGGAAAACATCTAGAGACAAAGATGGTGCATCAGGGATCGCCCTGAAGACCAAAAAGACGCAGGGTGACCTGACAAAGTACCTCAATAGAAGATCATCCTCGCACCCGGACGGAGGCAAGATGGCGCGGGAAGCGCGAATCAACTCAGAGAGAGAAGGAGCCGACTCAGAGGCCGACAGCTCAGACGCTGAAACCTACATTGGAGGTGAGGTTGATTCTCTCCCTCTCACCCGTGGCTTTTTACAGCAATCCCTGGCCCAGGCCCTCTCACCGGTAATGAAAGAACTCTCAGACATCAAGACGGAGTTCTTGCAGTTAGGGCACCGGGTTGAGCGCCTGGAAGACAGCCAGGATCTTCTTCTCCAACATGAGAGGGGGGTTCACTGCCACTTATCAGCCATGTCAAAAATGATAAACACGGCCTTCTTTAACCAGGAGAATAGGGGCCGGAGGAAAAATGTTCGGCTACGGGGCATACCCGAATCAATACAGGCTGAAGACCTGATGGACACAGTCCGCCGCTTATTTGCTAACCTAGTAGGTGAGGAACAGGCCGCCGCCATTACTATTGAAAGGGCTCACAGAGCTCTTAGGCCCAAGCCTGCCGCAGGAGAACTCCCTAGAGACGTGGTATGCGCCCTGATGAACTTTTTGGACACAGCGGCCGTCTTGAAAGCAGCTAGAGAAAAAGGTGACGCCACCCTAGATGGTAATAAGGTTCTTCTATTTCAAGATCTGGCGGCTAGTACATTAGCCAAGCGAAGAAACCTGCGCCCGCTAACATCACTGTTAAGGGAGAAGAAGCTGCCGGTCAGATGGCTATTTCCGTTCGGCCTATTTACTACAATCGGTGGGAAACAATTCACGGTCAGAACACCGGAGGACTTACCGTCTGTGTGGGAGGCTTTAGGAATCGAGGCCCTGGACATTCCGTCTTGGCTCCCCTGCAACCCATCCGTGGACCTGCCGGGCCTTCCACAGCCAGAGGAATGGCGTCTGGCACAGAAGAAAAAATCGCCGAAAAAGAGGGCCTTTTGATCTACCTCTATCCGTAGATGAGAAATCAGTCTTGGATATGAATAGGAACTCTGAGATCCAGCGTCATTGAGATCGTACGACTGCATCGCCCCCTGGCAGGACTCAGGTTCTATGCAAACCATTCAACCCGGCACCTTATCCCGGGGGTTACCTTCTTTAGCTCTTCTGTTATCCACACTAGCAACCTGTTTGTGGTTTTCTTTTTTTCTTTACTGCTTTGACCCTCACCTACCTCCCCTGTATGGCTTATTTACCTCTCAGGTTTATATCTCTCATTTCACTCATTTGCGTACGGGCAGTAGCTCAGAAGATTTGCCCCATCCAGATGGGGTTGGATTAAAAAAAAAAAAAAGGGGAGAGAGATAAAGGCGGTGGGATTGGTAGTATGCTCTTCTACACAGGGGTCTCATGTTTGAGCTTATGAATGTACCATGCAGCTCCACTTTATGCAAAAAGGAGTCAAGTCTATCATTTGCTCCGCAAAGAAAGGGCTGACTTGGTTCTTCTACAAGAAACCCATTTCAGACACCTGCACGTCCCTAATGTTATTAGCAAAAACTTTCCTGTATGGTATCACGCTGCGTATTCCTCGGCAGCCAGAGGAGTCTCAATAGGCATGGGACAAAACTTCCCATTCACTTTGGTATCCAGGCTGGTAGACCCTGAGGGCCGTTATCTGTTCTTAAAAGGCAAGGTAGCGAACTCTATGTTTACTTTAGTTAACCTCTACGCCCCAAACAATGGCCAATTCACTTGGCTACTTCGCACTCTTAAAGTTCTAAAGACCTTTGGGGAGGGGCACCTTATCATAGGTGGAGACCTCAATCTTACCCTTGACCCCTCTAAGGACTCGACCTCAGTGGGCCGCCCTCCTTCTAAAAAGCAAATGAGAAGGCTTCTTCTCGCATTCACAGACCTCGGGATCTCGGATGTTTGGCGCATTCTCCATCCAGAGGACAAGGACTACACCTTCCACTCGCGGACGCATGATACCTATCAGCGCCTCGATTATCTTTTTATAACTAACCAACTGTTGCCCTCAGTTTCTGAGGCCAGTATTGGAAATATAGTTGTTTCCGACCATGCGTTGGTGAGTGTGAGGGTGAGATTGCATGACGTTCCTCCGAGATCCTGGGTCTGGAGATTAAATGAGACGCTCCTGGAGGACGAGTCACATAGGAAAGAGATAGAACAACGCCTCAAAAATTACTTTTTGGAGAATGCTAGAGGTTTAACTAATGGGACGACCTTATGGGAAGCCCACAAGGTAGTAATTAGAGGGGAGCTCATTAGCCTGTTAGCCTGGGTTCTAGAGTTAAAAGAAATAGGCAGAGACAACTAGATTCACTCCTCCAGCAGATTTCCACTCTGGAAATCTTACACAAGAAAGCGAGATCAGTTGAGGTATTAGACTCTCTTAAACGGCTGAGATACGAGGTCACTGACCTGCTGAATGTGCGAGCGGCTAGAGCACTGAAAACATTGCGCTTCAAGCAATATCTGCATGGAAATAGGGGCTCCAAATTAGTCTCTAACCTTTTAAAAGGCCAAAGGAACAGATCCTTTATCTCAGCGATTAAATCAGCCACAGGCTCCCGACTCATCAACACCCCCGCGATAGCGTGAGAGTTTTGCTCCTTCTATTCTTCTCTGTATAACCTCCCGGCACCCCTCAGAAGCCAGCAAGTGATATAAGTGGCCTACTCCAGCCTTTTACAATGGAAGAAGTGGACCAAGTCCTATCCTCTATTCCCTCGGGCAAAAGTCCTGGACCCGATGGGTTCCCCATCTACTACTACAAAAGGTTTAGAGAAACACTCACACCCCACTTTGTAGACGTTTGCAATTCCCTTCTGAAGGGAGGCTCTCTGACCCCACAAGCCCAGGAGGCACATATAACAATTATCCATAAAGAAGGAAAGGATAGAGAAGCGTGTGGTAACTATAGGCCAATTTCATTGCTTAACACCGATTTGAAATGGTGGGCCAAACTACTTAACAACAGAATTTCGAAGTTGCTTCCTGGGCTTGTGGGTGAAGAACAGGTGGGCTTTGTGGCAGGTAGGGAGGGCAGACACAATATAAGTAGAGTGATACATGTGATTACGCACGCTATCAAAACCAAGTCCCCTTTGGTGCTTCTGGGCACGGATGCTGAGAAGGCGTTCGATAGGGTCAGCTGGAGATATATGGATAGAGCCTTAGATGCATTCGGCTTTCCAGAAGATTTTATTAAAGCCATATTCACTCTATATTCGGCACCTTCTGCAAGAGTAATGGTGAATGGGACCCTATCGGACGCCTTCCAAATCAAAAATGGCACCCGACAAGGTTGCCCACTATCCCCCACCCTGTTTATTCTCGTCCTAGAGACCCTGTTATTAAAGTTCCGCCAATCCCCGGTGATTAAAGGTGTGAGTTTGGGGAAGTTCAGTCACAAGATGGCAGCTTTTGCGGACGATCTCCTGCTCTTTATGTCCAACCCTGAGGAGGCTTTGCCGGAGGTTATGCAGATATTTGAATCTTTCAGTCAACTCTCGAATTTTAAGATAAACTTTGATAAGTCGGAAGCCTTAGGTATTTCTTTGTCACCTGCCCTACGTAGTAGAGTTAAAACCCTTACCCCATTTAAGTGGCCTCCGCAGGCAATCAAATATCTAGGTGTCATGATCCCAATAGACCCCAAGCTCCTATTTAAGCTTAATTATCCTCCTTTACTCTCAAAAGTGGCGTCCATTCTCTCAAAAAGCTCCTCGCCGTTTCTCACCTGGCTAGGCAGAAAAAATGTCCTGACCTGTCCTACATTCTTCCATTGATTATGTATACCATCAGAGCCCTTCCCATATCTATCCCTAATAGCTATATAAATAAAGTTCAATCCATCATGAGTAAATACCTCTGGAATGGAGGCCACCTTAGAATGTCCTTCCGATTGCTATCACGTAGGAAAAAACAGGGAGGCATTTCCCTTCCGGATCTTCCAACCTATGTACAAGCTATTAATCTAGAAAGATGGCTTTCTCTGGCTAGGTGTGAATCTCATTCTTTGCACATAGATCTGGAGTTAGCCCTCTTAGGCAAAGGCTCGCTCCATGGAATATGGCTACCTAAGAGACCCGGGAGAGAGACCAAAATTGACAGTGTGCTCACCAGAGGTATGCTACACACCTGCCATAGGTCAAAGGAACTTAACTCGGGGCAAAACAGGACCTCCCCTTTAGCCCCCATCTCAGTCCTACCCACCCTTCTGTGTCCCCAAATTGAACATCCCTCTGACATATGGCTGTCACTGTCAAATCATAGATTGGGAGAGCTAGGGAAACTTGAGGACTCTATCGATTATTTCAGCACCCTTTCAGGCGATATAGTCCTAGGGAAAAACTTTGTGCAGAGAAATGATTTTGAATCTATGTGTAGACAGTTCAAGTCTTCCGAGCTAATCCCCTTAGCAGACCAAACGTGGCTGGAAAACTTTGTCTTACTCCCACGTTTGCCCTATAAATGTACCACTCTCATTTACAGACAAATCCTTAACGCCAGAGATTCCAAGGCCCCGCCATGGTTAGCTGACTGGGAGAAGGAACTGCAACTTACTTTAAATGAAGCAGACAGGAAATGGATCCAAAAATGTTCACATGGCTTCTCTAAATGTATAAAAATACAAGAAAACTCAGTTAAAGTAGCGTTCAGATGGTATAGGACATCTGAATTTTTGTATAAAATCCAGTTTCTTCCCACAGATTTGTGTTGGCGTTGTAATACTGCCACTGGCTCCATTTCTCATATCTGGTGGACGTGTACGGGCATCCGTAAGTTCTGGGAGGAGGTCGAGAGTACTATAAATTCGATTTGTAGCACGTCTTTGAAGCTTACAGCCCAATTGGTACTACTCTGGCTGCCTACCCCAGCTTTTCGCCCTGGAAAACACAGCCTGATCACACACTTGTTGATGGCTGCTAAACTTCTGATTCCTATGAAATGGAGATCAGTGGATTCCCCTACCCTAGATATGTGGAGAGATAGGGTTCATCAGATATGTCAAATGGAGGAACTGATGGGTTGGACGTACCATAACAGAGACCGCTTTCTACAGATCTGGCAGCCTTGGCTGCAATATAGAGCAGAATACCTAAACTCATTACAACTTGGCTCTACTTAACTTATAAGTGGCAAGATATACGTGCTGTTCCCCTTTTCGACATTATGTTAAGCTAAATCTTTTAATCCCAAACGTTATACGGACTATAGCTTGATATGCGAGGTGACACAGTGTTAGAGCCGTTGCTCTGTTCACTTGTTTTGTACAAACTATGTTACTGTACCTGTAAGATCACTTGTCTAATGGGACTGGTGGTCTCAGATGAGTGGTTACCTCATACTTACGTGTATTGTCTGGCTTTGCCCTTGATGGTGTTTGTCTGCCTTCATAATGAGGTGACTCACTCAACTCTGATTTGATTTGATGTGCTATGATCTTTGTTCATTTAATAAAAAGTGATTTCAAACAGTGTGAATCTACAATATTCATAGTCATGAAAATAAAGAAAACTCTTTGAGAAGGTGTGTCCAAACTTTTGGTCTGTACTGTATATATATGTTAAATTTTTCACTGTAGTAACGTTTTATACTACAGTTTTTGCATGCCCACACAATCTGTGTACGTGCATGCTGCAGAGCACTGATCAGTAGTGTGCTCATTTTTGAGGGTTTTTTTCCACTTTTTTTGTGTGTGAAAAAATAACTGCAGTTAATGGTAGTTAGTTATATATCAATTTCAGTTAGTGTCAGCTTATATTTTTGCACGAACGCACCGCATCAGCGTACGGGCATTTTGCAACCACTGAGCATCGATCAGTAGTGTCCATTGCTAATCGCGTCTGCTCAGTTTGCACTGCAAGTTTTTTTTGTGCAGAAAATACTTCTTTTTTGCAAGAAATTTTTTTATTACAACTTTTCTTCTAAATTTCATTAAAAGTTTTCTACAAACCCCTTCACATGTGAAAACACTAGATACACACCCCACACTAAATAAAGGTTTACACGTTTCACACATCACACCCCCAATAAAATAAAAATGCCCCGTCCATCCTAACGACTATACTCAGCTGAAGAGGCCATGCTTGCCTCCAATACTGAGTCTGCTAGTGAGGGAGAAGAGGATGCCACTTCCTCTACTCCTCTTCCTCCGCTGATGAGGGACCCTCTAGAAGGCACACAGGGCGAGCAGAGGAGGCAGCCCCCCAGAGTGAGTCCACATGGACCCCACCCCCTGACGATTATCAGCCCCAAATTCCTGAGTTTGTCGCAATTCAGGAATTCTGATAGATTGTGCGGGCTTCACTCAGCTAGATTTTTTTCAAAATCTTCTTCTCTGAAGATTTTGTAAATTTAATGGCGGCCCAAACCAATTTGTACGCCCAAAAAACTAACGTTAGGCAATATTGGAGTTCTGACATTTTCTACCAGACTCTAATTTACAGTCAGATCATAACCCTGAAACGATTAGAATCAATCCGAAAATTCCTACGCTACAATGACAATTCACAGTGCCCACCCCTAAAAACAACCCAACATTTGACCGACTGTTCAAGGTTAGGCCTGTCATTGACCACTTCAGCAACAAGTTTGCTGAGGTGTACAACCCAGAGAAAAATGTCAGTGTAGATGAGTCGCTATTATTGTTCAAATTGCAATTATGGCAAGAGAGAAAAAGGAGAGGCGCTCATAGGGTAGTAAGCGATTTTACGCAGATAAACGTGATGGATTGAATGTGCTCAGCTTTGAATGTTGTGCAGGTGTAAGCGCACAACAGGTTGGACACACAATAGGTTGGGAGGGTGAGGGAGGTCCGTGCTGCCGGTACCCATTCAGTCCCTTTGGATGGAGTTGTCAAAAACTCCTAGAGATTGTTAGGGGTGAGAAGAGTGATTTGTGTCCGAAAACACACGATAGGGTACCTCTTTGGCACACAGGGACGACCACAGTTTCAAGGTTTTTTGGTATAAATACTATTTATTGTTCAGTTGACAACGCGCTTCAGAGTTTATAACTCCTTTATCAAGTCTAAAGTGAAACATCAAAGAGAAAAAGGGGAAGAATTGCCGAAGCAAAAAAAAACAACAAAAAGCTAAAAAAAATCCACAGAAAGGGCCCCCACACGGTTGGGGGGAGGAAATATATATATATATAGAAAAAATACATATATATATATATATATATATATATATATATGCACATAAAATTCAGCTATAGTAAATAAATCAATTGATTAAAATTACAGCATATAAAAATATAAAAAAACAATATGTATAAAAAATATATATTGCACGTTGAATTTTACACATTTTGGATGGTTGGTGGAACTAGTGCTAGCCCAAACGTGAACGCAAAGAAAGTTTCTAGCCACTTCTATTGGCAAGGGTTTAATGTACTCCAATCTGTCCAATTTAGAGGCTGTTTAAGTAAAGTGTGTAATATATATATATATATATATATATATATATATGTGTGTGTACATACGCACAAGGATGGTGTGAGGGATGTATAATGTTAGACCATAATATACAATATGCATTGGTATTATACTGATGTAGTAGGACGTGGTGCTTATGTGGTGTGATATGGCGACATAAAATGGAGTGTGGTAGATAGCTATCGGTATTATTAGAATAGTGATGTTGGGTAGTCTAGTCTCTGCTTATAATTAATCCTTTTATTTTTATTGGGGAACAGGAGGGAAGTATAGGGTTTACCTTAGGGGCGCCAACAGCAAGGGGCAACAGGCAGAAGGTGGCCGGGTGGCTACAGGAGGAAGAAGGATGAATAAATGAATAGAAGAATGATAATAACACAATTGAATAAAAAGCCTAATGTCTGAATGTATAAGGATAAGCTGCAGAGGGAAGTGACAATGAAGCTCTACAGAGCTGTTGCACGGCTTATTAAATGATTGAGTCAATAATAAAATATATGAGTAAAGAGGCCCAATGTCTAATATTTAAGTATAAATATATAAGGGGAGTTGAAGAGAACCTGCAGAGGAAAGTAACAATGAAGTTCTATAGGGCTATTGTATGGTTTACCTGGGGACTCCTTCTGATGTGTGCTGCTGCTGTATCTGGCGTCGCTCACCATGTGTCTGGGAGCGCGCGCTTTTAAAGCTTAGGGGGCGGGGACTGGGTCAGTGACGTCACGGGGGAAGCCTCTCTGGGCGGCGCTATTCGGCTGGTGCGCTGGAGGCCGGGGAGATCCTCCTGCTGCAGTACTATTGTGTCGATCGGGCGCTCAGGCTGGTGCTCCGGGGGTAGCGCAAGTTGGACACAGCAGATCAAAAAAGGGGTGGATCAGGCTGATATGTTGATAGCGTAGTAATGATATGTGTATATGTTTTGAAGGCTGGTGCAGCGCAGCTGATTGGGGGGGGGGCGAGGAATATGGTGAGACTGGGTGACAGATGGAAGGAGAATATGGGATGGGTAAATGGACAAATGATTATATAGATAGATATAAAAATAAGAAATAAAATGAAAATAAAAATGAATATACATATAAATAAAATTATAAATAAAAATAAATATAAATAAAATAAAATATAAAAATAAAAGGATATATGAGTGAATGAAAAATGAGTGAATAAAAAAATGAAAGAGTAAGGTGAACTTTTATTATGATGAGAATAGATAAGTGTTGGGATGTGAAGTGGTGTGTGGACGCGTATGAGGGAGAGGGAATTGTGGGACAGGGGAATGGTGAAAGTGGCGCATAGTGGAGCTAATGAGGAATAACTACGTAAATTGGGAGATTAGAAGCAGTTGGTATCTAGAGATTCATTTAGACCATATGGTTCGATGGTTTGGAGTTTGAAAATCCAATACATTTCTTTTCTCCTCAGTTTTTGGTAACGGTTCCCATCGGTAGATGGGATTGCTTCAATAGGTAACAGGGAGAGTTATGGATATTTATTGTGTGCCTGGATGAAGTGCCAGGAAACTCAGTGTTTGAGGAAGCCGTTTGTGATATTCCAGCGGTGTTTGTTCATCCTCTCTCTTAGGGTGAGGGTGGTGCGGCCAATATATTGCAGTCCACATGTGCACTCCAATAGATAAATGATAAATGTTGATGAGCAATTCAAAAGGTGTTTTATTTCGATGTTTTCTCCTGTTACGTTACTGGAGAACTTCGTAATTCGGGTTAAAATGTTGAGGCAGCACTTGCATCTGCCATGTCCGCATTTGTAACTGCCAAGCACCTTGGGAAATAGGCTCAAAATAGGAGGGGGGTCTTTCTTTAGAGAGCGCAAACAGCTGGGGGCAATAAGGTTCTTAATTGTTTGTGCTCTTCTGAAGGTTATGTGTGGCTCCGGTTGTATGTGTTTTAATAGGAACGGATCCGCTTGTAATATCTGCCAATGTTTCTTAAATATGTTTCTCAGAATGTTATGGTTGGTGTTGAATGTGGTTATGAAGGAGGTTTTATACTTCTTGGTGATGTCTGGGTCAGTTTGTTTCATCGCCGGTTGTTTACTTCCTGATGGTAGGCAGTCTTCCTGAGTGTATTCTTGTGCCTGCCGTAGAGCTGCCTTAACGACAGCACCTGGGTACCCTTTATTATAAAATCTTTTTTCAATAACCTTACTTAAACAGCGTCTAAATTGGACAGATTGGAGTACATTAAACCCTTGCCAATAGAAGTGGTTAGAAACTTTCTTTGTGTTCACGTTTGGGCTAGCACTAGTTCCACCAACCATCCAGAATGTGTAAAATTCAACGTGCAATATATATTTTTTATACATATTATTTTTTATATTTTTATATGCTGTAATTTTAATCAATTGATTTATTTACTATAACTGAATTTTATGTGCATATATATATATATATATATATGTATTTTTCTATATATATATTTCCTCCCCCCAACCGCGTGGGGGCCCTTTCTGTGGATTTTTTGTTGTTTTTTTGGCTTCGGCAATTCTTCCCCTTTTTCTCTTTGTTGTTTCACTTTAGACTTGATAAAGGAGTTATAAACTCCGAAACGCGTTGTCAATTGAACAATAAATAGTATTTATACCAAAAAACCTTGAAACTGTGGTCGTCCCTGTGCGCCAAAGAGGTACCCTATCGTGTGTTTTCGGACACAAATCACTCTTCTCTATTATTGTTCAAAGGGAGTATAAGATTCCGCCAATACCTGCCTAGCAAACGGGCAAGATATGGCATAAAAATATACAAACTCTGTGAGAGTAGCTCCGGGTACACTCACAAGTTCCGCATTTACGAAGGGAAAGATTCCAGGATAGAACCCCCAGAATGCCCCCCCATCCTAAGAGTTAGTAGAAGATTATGTGGGAATTACTACACCCACTGCTGTATAAGGGTTACCATCTCTATGTGGATAACAATTATACCAGCATACCCCTATTCGGGTCCCTAACTGCCAGGGGTACTGTGGCTTTCGGCACAGTATGCAAAAATCAGAGAGGCCTCCCTAGATACCTGGTAGTGCAACCACTGAAAATGGGCGAAAGTAGGGCTCTCCGCAATGAGAATATGCTGGTGGTTAAGTACAAGGACAAAAGTGACGTCCTTGTACTGACCACCATTCACACTAGCACCAGCTCCCCTGCTGCTGTATGAGATACCACTACCACTGTCAACATGCCAGACTACATCCTTGATTACAACAGGCATATGGGAGGGGTGGATCTTGCAGATCAACTTATGAAGCCCTACAGTGCCACACGAAAAACAAAAGTGTGGTACAAAAAGCTGGCCATACATATTGTACAGATGGCAGTGTGCAATGCGTACATCCTATTTCAATCTTCAGGCCACAGAGGAACTTTCCTTAAGTTCCAAGAAGTGGTTATCCAGTATTTCTGGAAGTCATGGCGCCCGTATCGTACCAGGGCAACATTTTCCAGGTCAAGTCACCTGCTAGTAATTGGGGTCACTTTTAAGGGTACCTCAGGGTGTCTTCATATGTAACAAAGCTCCCAAAAGCCAATCTTACAAAATTTGTCCTCCAAAAGCCCTATGACGCGCCTTCCCTTTTGAACTCTGCCATGCACACATACATAATTTTTTGAGCACATATGGGGTGTTGGCGTATTCGGGGGGAAATGGGAAACAAAATGTGGCGTGCATTTGTCCTGTTACCCCTTGTGAAAGTGAAAAATGTGAGTGTAAAGCAACTTTTTCAGGAAAAAAAATTAAATTTTTCATTTTCGCACCAAATTCCATGAATTCCTTGATTGGTGTAGTTTCCGGAAGTTAGAAGGCTCAGATTTTTAGAAGCAAATCTTGAAATTTCCAAAACCAACTTTTTTAAGGACCAGTTCAGTTATGAAGTCACTATTAGGCTTACATAATAGAAACTAACCATAAATGGCCCATTTTAGAAATTACACCCCTCAAGGTATTTAAAATTGATTTTACAAACTTTTTTAACCCTTTAGGTTTTCCACAAGAACTAAGGGAAAATGTAAATTAAATGTCACTTTATTTGCAGATTTTCCATTTAAATAATTTTTTTCCTGTAACACAGCAAGAGTTAAAGGCCAAACAAAAGTCTAAATATATTACCCTTGATATGGATGCAAAAATACCAAATATGACTTTTTTGTTTCCATTTTACATAATAAAGAAATATCAAGTTTTTATGTCTCCATTTTCTGAAAGCCATATTTATTTTATATTTCTGCCTATCGTCTTTTGTAGGAGCTCGTTTTTGCAGGAAGAGTTGATGTTTTTATTGGTACCATTTTTGGGTACATATGATTATTTGATCATTCAATATCACACTTTTTGGTGTAAGGTGACCAAAACAATGTTTCTTTTGACAAAGTTTACGGCATTCACCTTAGGGGGTATATCGTGATATTTTTATAGAGCAGGTCATTACAGATGCAGCAATACCTAATATTTATTTATTTTGGTTTTATACAATAAAGCATAAAAAAAATGATAAATCTTGTTTTAGTGTTGCCATTTATTTATTTATTTTTTATGGCGACTGTCTTATGTAGGGGCTCAATTTTTGCGGTATGAGATGAAGGTTTGTTACCATTTTGGGGTATATATGACTATTTAATTGCTTGGTATTAATTTTTATTTTTTATTACGCCGTTCAGATGAGGAGGTAGATCATGTAATATTTTTATAGAGCAGGTTGTTATGGACGAGCTGATGCCTAATATGTCTGTTTTAATTTATTTCTATTTTTAAAAACTTCAGACCCTTTCACTCTTTTGGCATTTTATGTTGCATATATATACAGTGCTACCCAAAATTATTAATTCCCCAAGGCAAATTTGGACTTAAAGTTACTTTTATTCAACCAGCAAGTAATTTTTTGACGGGAAATGACATAGGTGTCTCCCAAAAGATAATAAGACGATGTACAAGAGGCATTATTGTAGAAAAAAAACATTTCTCAACTTTTATTTACATTTGAGACGTAGTCGGAAGCCAAAAGTGACACTTGTGCTGGCCAGGAGTATAGTTAGGCTACTTTTTACACTAGCGTTCGTGGCTCCGCTTGTGAGTTCCGTTTAAAGGCTCTCACAAGCGGATCCATACTGCCCTAATGCATTCTGAGTGGATGCGGATCTGCTCAGAATGCATCAGTCTGGCACCGTTTGTCCTCCGCTCCGCTCAGCAGGCGGACACTTACAATGTAAGGTTTCTTTCACACTTGCATTCAGAGCGGATCCGTCTGGTGTCTGCACAGATAGATCCGCTCCTATAATGCAGACGATGGGATCCATTCAGAACGGATCCGTCTGCATTATAGTTTAGAAAAGTTGCTCAGACGGATCCGTCCAGACTTTACATTGAAAGTCAGTGGAGGATGGATCCGCTTGAAAATTGAGCCATATTGTGTCAACTTCAAAGGGATCCGTCCCCATTGACTTACATTGTAAGTCTGGACAGATCCGTTTGCCTCCGCACGGCCAGGCGGACACCCGAACGTTGCAAGCAGCGTTCAGATGTCCGCCTGCTGAGCGGAGCGGAGGACAAAGGGTGCCAGACTGATGCATTCTGAGCGGATCCGCATCCACTCAGAATGCATTAGGGCAGTACGGATCCGCTCGGGGCCGCTTGTGAGAGCCTTTAAACAGAATTCACAAGCAGAGCCCCGAACGCTAGTGTGAAAGTAGCCTAAGTCAATGGGGACGGATCCGTTTGAAGTTCACACAATATGGGTCAATTTTCAAACGGATCCGTCCCCCATTGACTTTCAATGTAAAGTCTGGACGGATCCGTCTGAGCAACTATAATGCAGACGGATCCGTTCTGAACGGATCCCATCATCTGCATTATAGGAGCGGATCCGTCTGTGCAGACACCAGACGGATCCACTCTGGACGCAAGTGTGAAAGGCCATCCCGGTGAATCTGGGCTCTGCTGGTGGCAATGTCTCAAGGCAAACAATCCAACGGAGACTGCACACTGCTGGGTTCCACTGATGCAGACAAAAGAGGACGCCACTTCTCCAGATAAGGCACACAAAAGCTTGCTTGGCTTTTGCAAAAGCTCATCTGGACAAAGAAGAAGACTTCTGGTCTTCTGTGTTATGGTCAGATGAAACAAAAATTTAATTGTTTGGTCACAATAATGTTTCTTTCCTTTGGCGTAAAAAAGGAGAAGCCTTCAACCCAAAGAACACCATCCCCACTGTCAAACATGGTCGTGGGAACCTGCTTTGGGGGTGTTCTTCAGCCAATGGAGCAGGGAACCTAATCACAGTAAACGGCACCATGAAAAAAGAGCAATACATGAGGATTCTCAACGACAACATCAGGCAGTCTGCAGAGAAACGTGGCCTTGGGCACCAGTGGACATTTCAGCATGACAATGACCTAAAACACACAGCAAAAGTGGAGAAGAAATGGCTAGCAGACAACAACATTAACGTTTTGGAGTGGCCCAGCCAGTGTCCAGACTTGAATCCAATTGAGAATATGTGGAGGGAGATACAGATCAGGGTGATGGCAAGAAGACCCTCCAACCTGAAAGATTTGGAGCTCATTGCTAAAGATGAATGGGCAAAAGTACCTGTGGAGACATGCAAAAAGCTGGTCCGCAATTATAGGAACCATTTGATTGCTGTAATAGCCAATTAAGGCTTTTCTATTGATAATTGAGAAGGGTATGAATAATTTTGGACTGGACACTTTTTGCTTTTTTCCCCCCACAATAATGCCTCTTGTACATCGTCTTATTATAATTTGCTGAGGCATTTTTGTATACATTTTCTGGGCTGGATTTTACTTGGACTGGTGGCTAGGCTTGGTAAAGGGAGTTCCCAGTCCACACCCTTCCAGTATGGGTTTTCCTTTCTACCTGAGGTGATCGCAGCTGAGGCCTGCTGTAATCAGGCTTGCATAAAGCGCCTCAGAGTAGGTCAGTCTGAGGAGGGAGAGCGAGACTGTTTTGTGAAGCAGAGGCTCTGTGTGTGGTCTCAGTCAGGAGGACTGAGGGGCCACAAGGCTTTGAATAGCCTGAGGTTTGGAGGACCTAGCGACACCTAGAGAACGAGGGTTGCACGCCCAGCGTCTGGAGGACTACTGGGCCACACTCCCCCAAAAGGTACTGGTGTTGCCACAGCCTTGAGGCTGCAGTATTGATGTTGGCTGAGGAAAGCCGCATATAATGTCCATGTGTGAACTGAGCTCTATCAGTGAGGTAGGGACGTATTGTGTTTAGGTAGCGCCTAGACGGGCAGGAGTTTATTTATGTGTTAAGTGTTAGCGGTGCGGGAACCTCACCCCACCCAGTGACGTATAACTGGACTATCCTTTATAAGATAAATGCACAGTTTGGACATGAAAATCCGTTGTCTGGTGAGATATCTGTGAGTGTGACCCCCTGAAAAGAGACGATCCCTTACAATATATATGTATATATATATATATATATATATATATATATATATATATATATATATATATAAAAGAATAACACCGCAGCACATCCGTTTAGTGAAAAAAGTAGGACCCTTTATTCACCTATGCGACGTTTCGGTCCGCTTGCTGGGACCATTATCAAGCAATACAACATTGTGAAAACTGTGGGTATTTATGCAGTCATGACTAATTATCTTGCATAAGTGACAATTATGCAAGATAATTGATACACCTTGGCAAGGTGACTTCACCGCTGGCACCCACACAATCTACTATCAGGAGTGCTGCCTTGAATTTCCATTACTATATATATATATATATATATATATATATATATATATATATATATATATATGCCTTGTGAGCTTCTTCAGTGATATGACAAATGGACACTGCAAAAAGTGTGAAAACATCTCTAGTACTAAGGAAGAAAAACATTACACTTCTCATCACCTAACTAACCTCTTTGCTGTCCGGCAGTTCTTGAGAAGTATTTTTTTTAAACAGACTAAAAGATTCTTGTCCTGAAAAGAGAAAACCAAAAACTTTATTTTGAATATCAGTTACCAAAAGTTAACAAAGTGAGATTTTAACCACAAACTATAATAGACTAAATCTCAACTCACATTTATTGGAAAAATGTAACTTTGTAACCCAGACAGTTTTTACCTTCAGGACATAGCCTCATTTTTCAAATTTGACTTGTCGTGAACCAGCGGGTGTGAACCCACTGTGCCACATGTCCTACCTCCTCTAAGGGTGTTGTCTAAGTGAACCCCTTCACAGTACCCCTGATGGTGGGGATAGACTTTCCCAAGGGGAACACCAGGTCGCTACCTCTTGAGGAGGATAGGCACACAAGGCAGCTGGTCCAGGCGGACCAGGTCGTACCTGAGAAAGGTACCAGAGGTACAGGCGTAACCAGGAGCAACAGTGCAGGAACAAAGGATGAAGCAGAGGCGAAGTCCGACAGTGTCATGGTCTTACCTTCTTGCGGTTCTCCTTCGTTTGACATGTGCTGGCGGCCATCTTGGTTTCTGGGTTTCTTGTAGCCTCCCACCCTGCGGCTTCTCCTTCCCACTGGGAGGAGCTGGATGCCTAGCTCATATATACTGTATAGGAGGTCTGTGGCTTCAGTTCCTTGCTTGGTCCTCCTGTGTTCACATGCTTCTAAGACTGCTGCTGCTTCTGGTTCCTGATCCTGGCTTCGTCTGACTACCCTGCTGGTTCCTGATCCAGGCTTCATCTGACTACCCTGCTGGTTCCTGATCCAGGCTTCGTCTGACTACCCTGCTGGTTCCTGATCCAGGCTTCGTCTGACTACCCTGCTGGTTCCTGATCCTGGCTTCGTCTGACTACCCTTCTGGTTCCTGACCTCTGGCTTCGCAAGACCCTGCTTCGGTTTAGCCATCCGTTTGGACTTTTGCCTTACAGCTGGATTTTCAATAAAGCCTTCTTATTTCCACTTATCTCTTGTTGTACGTCTGGTTCATGGTTCCTTGACAGACAGGCAATAGGTGAGGGCAGGCGGCATAGGTACAGGTCAGGAAATCCAGTTCGGCAACAGGAGAGTCAAGGCAAGCAGGCAGGGATCAAACAGATAACAGAATCCAGGAATACAAGTACGAGTGAGGAACACAAGCAGATACTAATATATGTGCAGGAGGGCTAGGATTGGTTTGCGAAGTCACATGTCCTAACCCATAAAGCACAGGGAGTGATGCGCACCAGCCCTTAAGTAAGTGCTGCAGGGAACAAGCAGCAAGCATGCTGTGGCCAGGGCTGAGAGGAAACTGTGGAGTGGATCCCAGAACAACAGTACCTACACAGACAGAGCCCAGGACTGCAGAGGTGAATGGGAAGCACTGGCAGCAGATCACAGATGAGAATGGCGTCCGGGACCGCAGCGGTAAGCAGGAACCGAATCAGAGTTTGGGAAATGTTTTTTTACAGTACGAATTAATTTATTAAGTTATTGCGTGAAGTCTCGCAAAACTTTTTAAAGCAATAACTTCGGCTCATCAAAGCCAATACATTCTAATACTGTACAAAGCTCCTGCTCTGTACAGTATTAGAACAAAGTTCTATGCAAATTGACTTTGGATGTTTCATCCGAAGTCAATTCGCTCATCTCTACTTCTTTACTCTAGACCAGTCATGCTCAACCTGCGGGCCTCTAGCTGTTGCAAAACTACAACTCCCATCATTCCCTGACAGCCTACAGCTATCATCCCACAGAAGGGCATTGTGGGAGTTGTAGTTCTACAACAGCTGGAGGGCCGCAGGTTGAGCATCCCTGCTCTAGACGTAGAGGATGTTTTCTCGTTAGTCACAGTCCTGGGGATAAATAGGTGATGGGAGAGATCTCTGTACCAACTCCTGATATATTTAAAAATGGTTATTGTAACGGTCACGTCCACACACACACAGGGGGAAGGATAGTGACCACTGCGCTCCACCCTCACCCCTGGCCCTGCCTACTTGCCTGCCGTCTGCTACTTAGATTACCTGGACTACTGACTCCTGCATTGCCTGACTTCAATTCTGCCTGCCATCATCTGTAAATTTGTCTGGACCTCTGACCTTGCACAGCCGAATTACAAGTCTGCCTCACCCAGTATTAGAGATGTCCCGAACTATTCGCCGGCGAACAGTTCCCAGCGAACATCGCTTGTTCGCGTTTGCCGCGGCGGGCGAACATATGCAATGTTCTGTCCGCACCCTATTTGTCATCATTGAGCAAACTTTGACCCTGTACCTCACAGTCAGCAGACACATTCTAGCCAATCGGCAGCATACCCTCCTTCCCAGACCCTCCCACCTCCGAGCAAAAAGCAAGGGCAGCATCCTTCTTAGATTCATTCGGAAGCTGCAGTGTTAGTGAGAGGAGGGACAGTGCAGCTGCTGCTGATTTAATAGGGAAATCGATAGCTAAGCCAGGGTATTCAGTGTCCATTCCAGTCCCGAAAGACTCATCTGATCTGCTGTAAGGACAGCGTCCTGACAGCACCCCAAAAAGCCCTTTTTAGGGCTAATACATCAGTCTGCTTTTTTTACCCTCTGTAATCTAATTGCAGTTGCCTGCCAGCGTGTGTGTCAGGCCCACAGCGTATACTGTGCCCACTTGCCCAGTGCCACCACTAATCTCTGGTGTCACAGTAGCTTGCATAAAAAAAAACAACACTTTTTTGACTATAATATAATTGCTGTTGCCTGCAAGCGTGTGTGTCAGGCCCACAGCGTGTACTGTGCCAACTACTGCCAGTGCCCAGTGCCACCACTCATATCTGGTGTCACAGTAGATTACATTAAAAAAATATATGTTTTTGTCTGGAATATAATTGCAGTTGCCTACAACCGTGTGTGTCAGGCCTACAGCGTGTACTGTGCCAACTACTGCCAGTACCCAGTGCCACCACTTATATCTGGTGTCACAGTATATTACATTTAAAAAAAAAAAAAGAAAAACTTTTTGGACTGTAATATAATTGCAGTTGCCTGCAAGCGTGTGTGTCAGGCCTACATCATGTACTGTGCCAACTACTGCCAGTGCCCAGTGCCACCACTCAGAGATGTCGCAAACATAAAATTTTCCGTTTGCAGACGGCAAACCCGAATTTCTGCAAATGTTCGCGAATGGGCGAATCGGGTGAACTGCCATTGACTTCAATAGGCAGGTGAATTTTAAAACCCACAGGGACTCTTTCTAGCCACAGTAGTGATGGAAAAGTTGTTTCAAGGGGACTAACACCTGGACTGTGGCATGCCGAAGGGGGATCCAAGGCAAAACTCACATGGAAAATTACATAGTTGACGCAGAGTTTGATTTTAATCCATAAAGGGCATAAATCACCGAACAATCCAAATTTTTTTTTGAACAATGTGGTTAAAAACATCCAGTGTGTGTATACGATCAGGTATGATGTTGTATCGATCAGGTAGTGTAAGGGTTACGCCCGATTCACAGACATTGACAGACCAAACTCCCTTTTTAATGCACCGCAAACAACCACATGCACAAGGTTGGATACCAAGTTAGCCATGTCCACCCAGCCACGTACAACACCAAGGGTCCCCGAAAGGTGAATTGAATTGATTTTTCGAACGGGAAGATGGTTAAAAAAATGCTGGCTCCCTCCCCTTTGTTTGAATCCACGCCACGGTCACTGCGTCTGCGCCGTGCAATTTACTGTTACAACCAATATGAGTGGTATTTTCTGTAGTACTATTCTCATCAGTTTTATCCCTGTTACGTGATGCCCCAATCTGGGGTCCATTTATTAAATAGATTTTTCGAATAGGGAGATGGGTAAAAAAAACGCTGGCTCCCTCCCCTTTGTTTGAATCCACGCCACGGTCACTGCGTCTGCGCCGTGCAATTTACTGTCACACCCGATACGAGTGGTATTTTCTGTAGTACTATTCTCATCAGTTTAATCCCTGTTACGTCCCATATCAGGGATTGCCTTTTGTGAAAAAAAAATTTTGACCGGGTACCTTCGACTGCCTTCACAGTGACAGACCAAATTCTGATACACCAAACTGAATTGATTTTAGGAACCGGGAGATGGAAAAAGCAGCTTGGTCGGTCCTCTTACTCCCAAGTTGGGGCACTGCGCGTGCACGGAGCAATGTGCTGTGACACCCTTGCTTTGTATTGGAATTGATGGTGATTTTTTAAATTGTCTGCATTATTTCAAGTAAACTATTAAGAGACTTTATTATGATTTTTTTTATTTTATGTATTAAAAACCCGTACAACTAATGAAAAATAATGTGTTTTCTATGAAAAATTATCCAGCCGATCGCTTTTAGTCTGATCATAATGAAGCAACTGCCTTATTTGGGATGTGGCAACATTGCCAACACACTCATAGAGGTGATGATTGCTTCATTGTGATACGCAAGCCCCTTCACCTCAACAAGGTAACGATCACGAAGGGGAATTGACACATGTATGTGCCTTTTTTTTGTTTTGTTTTTGAAGCCACAGTGCAGCACTAGAGGCCAGAAAAATTTGGCATGTACACATGCCTGAAAAATCAGGTATTGTTGCAGCCGCTGCTGTAGCAGCGGCCGGAAAAATGTATGTTTTCCAGGCAGAAAGGTGACTAAAACATTGCGGCTTGAACCCTAGTTGGTGGCGGAGAATTCACGAAAGTCATCCGGTATGCAGACATTAAATACAGCAGCGTGTGGACCATTTTGAGGCCAAGGCATGTCATCAGGCCTTTTGTTAGTCAAACGTATCCCCCACTGTCAGTCCCTTCGGGATCCATGCCTCATTCATCTTAATGAAGCTGAGGTAATCAACACTTTTTTGACCTAGGCGACTTCTTTTGTCAGTGACAATGCCTCCTGCTGCACTGAAGGTCCTTTCTGACAGGACACTTGAAGCGGGGCAGGCCAGAAGTTCTATCGCAAACTGGGATAGTTCAGGCCATAGGTCAAGCCTGCACACCCAGTAGTCAAGGGGTTCATCGCTCCTCAGAGTGTCGATATCTGCAGTTACAGCGAGGTAGTCTGCTGTTGGTCAAGTCGTTCTCTAAGGCTGGATCCCGAAGGGCTGTGGCGATGTGTAGGACTGAAAAAGCTCTGCATGTCCTCCATCAACAACACATCTGTAAAGCGTCCTGTCCTTGCCACCGTGGTCGTGGTAGGAGGAGGATTACTTTCACCTCTTCCCCTGTTAGATTCCCATTGTGCTGTGACATCCCCCTTATAAGCTGTGTAAAGCATATTTTTAGTTTGGGTTTGAACCCATCCTTTTGAGCATCCTATCTGACTTTTGGTAATTTGGTAACATTTCCGCCACTTTCTGCTTATACCGGGGGTCTAGTAGCGTGGCCACCCAGTACAGGTCGTACTCCTTCATCCTTTTTATACGAGGGTCCCTCAACAGACATGACGGCATGAAAGACCCCATTTGCACAAGGTTGGATGCCGAGCTACTCATTTCCCGTTCCTCGTCCTCACTGATGTCATTGACGGTCTGTTCTTCCCCCCAGCCACGTACAACACCACGGGTCCCAGATAGGTGACAACAACGAGCACCCTGGGATGCCTGCTGTGGTTGGTCTTCCTCCTCCTCAAAGCCACATTCCTCCTCTGACTCCTCATACTCCTCTTCCAGCGTTGCCACAGGTCCGGCAAGCGATGATGACAAGGCTATTTCTGGTGGTGATGGTGACCACAACTCTTCCTCTTCACACTCATCTACAGCCTCATCCAGCACTCTTTGCAGGGCACGCTCCAGGAAGAAAACAAATGGGATGAAGTCGCTGATGGTGCCTTCGGTGCGACTGACTAGGTTTGTCACCTCCTCAAAAGGACGCATGAGCCTACAGGCATTGCACATGAGCGTCCAGTAACGTGGCAAAAAAATTCCCAGCTCCGCAGAGGCTGTCCTAGCACCCCGGTCATACAAATACTCGTTGACGGCTTTTTCTTGTTGGAGCAGGCGGGCGAACATTAGGAGTGTTGAATTCCAACATGTCGGGCTGTCCCAAATCAAGTGCCTCACTGGCATGTTGTTTCGGCGCTGAATGTCTGAAAAGTGCCCCATGGCCGTGTAGGAATGCCTGAAATGGCCACACACCTGTCTGGCCCGCTTGCAGACGTCCTGTAAGCCTGGGTACTTAGACGCAAAGTGTTGTACGATGAGATTCAACACATGTGCCATGCACGGCACATGTGCCCAAATTCAATGCCGCCAACAAATTGCTTCCATTGTCACACACCAATTTGCCGATCTCCAGTTGGCGCTGGGTCAGCCACTGATCCACCTGTGCATTCAGGGCGGACAGGAGCGCTGGTCCGGTGTGGCTCTCTGCCTTCAGGCAAGTCAACCCCAAGACAGCGTGACACTGTTGTATCCGGGATGTGGAATAGCCCCTGGGGAGCTGGGGGGATTCAGTTGATGTGCAGCCAGACGCCGCAGCAGAAGAGGACTCAGCCAAGGAGGTTATGGAAGAGGATGGAGTAGGAGGAGTAGAGCAGGCCTGCCTGCAAGTCGTGGCGGTGTCACCAACTCCGCTGCAGAGCCACACATTCCATGCTTGGCAGCCATCAGAAGGTTGACCCAATGCGCAGTGTAGGTGATATACCTGCCCTGACCGTGCTTTGCAGACCAGGTATCAGTGGTCAGATGGACCCTTGCCCCAACACTGTATGCCAGAGATGCCATGACTTCCTTTTCAATCACTGAGTAGAGGTTTGGGATTGCCTTTTTTGAAAAAAAAAATTGTCTGGGTACCTTCCACTGTGGTGTCCCAATAGCGACAAATTTTTTGAAGGCCTCAGACTCCACCAGCTGGTATGGTAAAAGCTGGCGGGCTAAGAGTTCCGACAAGCCAGCTGTCAGCCGCCGGGCAAGGGGGTGACTCTGTGACATTGGCTTCTTACGCTCAAACATTTCCTTTACAGACACCTGACTGTGGGCAGATGAGATGGAACTGCTGAAGGTGATAGGCGGAGTGGCGGGTGGTTGAGAGGGGGCAAGGAGGACAGCAGTGGTTGACGTGGCTGAAGATGCTGGACTAGGAGGAGGATGGTGGCTTTGAGCTTGTGTGCTGCTTCTACTCGTCATCATGTGTTGATCCATTTCCCACAACAGTTTCTTTTGGCACAGGTTGCAAATGGCATCGCTGTTGTCAGAGGCAGACACAAAAAAAATGCCACACTGCTGAGCTTTGCAATGACGGCATTTTCTCCCTATTATTGAACTTTCCCCCTCTTCTTCTTCTCTTCGAGCAGGCACCCATGTGGCATCCACGGACACATCGTCATCATCAACCACTTCACTTGTATCTGACACCTCAGCAAAGGAAGCAGCAGCGGGTACAACATCATCATCACACTGTACGTCCATGTGTGTAATGCTGCCTGACTGAGACATATCCCTGTTATCTACATCCTCTGGCAATAATGGTTGTGCATCACTAATTTCATCCAACTGATGTGTAAATAACTCCTCTGAGGGATCAAGTGAAGCGTCTGTGGTGGTAGTGTTGGTGGTGGCGGCGGGCGGGAGAGTGGTAACTTGAGAGCAGGTGACCAAAGCTGAGCTGGAGGAGGATGGTGCATCAAAGTTCTTAGCTGAATCTGTTGAAGATTGGGTGTCCTGTGTAAGCCAGTCAACTATTTTCTCCGAATTTTTTGGGTTCAGGGTACGTGGCCTCTGAACACTGGGCATTATTCCAGGGCCAGTGGAAATAACAGCACCACGACCACGATGGCCCCTGCGGGGTGGCCTGCCTCTGCCTGTCATTTTTTTTTGATAAGTGGTACTATGTGTGCAAGGTACTGTGACACCCTATGTAAGTGGTGGGCAGTGGGCACAGTAAAGTCTGTGTGGGCCTGACACACACTGGCTTGCAACTGTGATTATATCATTGAAAAATATTAAATATATTTTTTTTTTATCTGCAAGGTATTTGAGTGAGTGACACCCTGTAATGGTGTGAGTGGAGGCCTAGCCACTAGCCAGTGGCCACAATACAGTCTGTGTGGGCCTGACACACACTGGCTTGCAACTGTGATTATATCACTGAAAAATTTGAAATATATATATTTTTTTATCTGCAAGGTATTTGAGTGAGTGACACCCTGTAACGGTATGAGTGGAGGCCAACCACTAGCCAGTGGCCACAATACAGTCTGTGTGGGCCCAACACACACAGGCTTGCAAATATGATTATATCACTGAAAAATATTAAATATAATTTTTTTTTATCTGCTAGGTATTTTCAGTCACACCCTGTATGAATGGTGTGCACACAGTGCTGTCTGTGACTGAGCCTGCAGCCTCTCGCACAAAAGCAGCCAGGCAACTGCAATATATATACAGGTCCTTCTAAAAAAATTAGCATATTGTGATAAAGTTCATTATTTTCTGTAATGTACTGATAAACATTAGACTTTCATATATTTTAGATTCATTACACACAACTGAAGTAGTTCAAGCCTTTTATTGTTTTAATATTGATGATTTTGGCATACAGCTCATGAAAACCCAAAATTCCTATCTCAAAAAATTAGCATATCATGAAAAGGTTCTCTAAACAAGCTATTAACCTAATCATCTGAATCAACTAATTAACTCTAAACACCTGCAAAAGATTCCTGAGGCTTTTAAAAACTCCCAGCCTGGTTCATTACTCAAAACCGCAATCATGGGTAAGACTGCCGACCTGACTGCTGTCCAGAAGGCCATCATTGACACCCTCAAGCAAAAGGCTAAGATACAGAAAGAAATTTCTGAACGAATAGGCTGTTCCCAGAGTGCTGTATCAAGGCAACTCAGTGGGAAGTCTGTGGGAAGGAAAAAGTGTGGCAGAAAACGCTGCACAACGAAAAGAGGTGACCGGACCCTGAGGAAGATTGTGGAGAAGGACCGATTCCAGACCTTGGGGGACCTGCGGAAGCAGTGGACTGAGTCTGGAGTAGAAACATCTAGAGCCACCGTGTACAGGCGTGTGCAGGAAATGGGCTACAGGTGCCGCATTCCCCAGAAACAGCGGCAGAAGCGCCTGACCTGGGCTACAGAGAAGCAGCACTGGACTGTTGCTCAGTGGTCCAAAGTACTTTTTTCGGATGAAAGCAAATTTTGCATTCGGAAATCAAGGTGCCAGAGTCTGGAGGAAGACTGGGGAGAGGGAAATGCCAAAAGGCCTGAAGTCCAGTGTCAAGTACCCACAGTCAGTGATGGTCTGGGGTGCCATGTCAGCTGCTGGTGTTGGTCCGCTGTGTTTTATCAAGGGTAGGGTCAATGCAGCTAGATATCAGGAGATTTTGGAGCACTTCATGCTTCCATCTGCTGAAAAGCTTTATGGAGATGAAGATTTCATTTTTCAGCACGACCTGGCACCTGCTCACAGTGCCAAAACCACTGGTAAATGGTTTACTGACCATGGTATTACTGTGCTCAATTGGCCTGCCAACTCTCCTGACCTGAACCCCATAGAGAATCTGTGGGATATTGGGAAGAGAAAGTTGAGAGACGCAAGACCCAACACTCTGGATGAGCTTAAGGCCGCTATCGAAGCATCCTGGGCCTCCATAACACCTCAGCAGTGCCACAGGCTGATTGCCTCCATGCCACGCCGCATTGAAGCAGTCATTTCTGCAAAAGGATTCCCGACCAAGTATTGAGTGCAGAACTGAACATAATTATTTGAAGGTTGACTTTTTTTGTATTAAAAAAACTTTTCTTTTATTGGTCAGATGAAATATGCTAATTTTTTGAAATAGGAAATTTGGGTTTTCATGAGCTGTATGCCAAAATCATCAATATTAAAACAATAAAAGGCTTGAACTACTTCAGTTGGTGTGTAATGAATCTAAAATATATGAAAGTCTAATGTTTATCAGTACATTAGAGAAAATAATGAACTTTATCACAATATGCTAATTTTTTGAGAAGGACCTGTATATATATATATATATATATATATATATTGGGGGGGATTAGCTCTTTTCCGGGGGTTGCAATCACACACGTCTTCACAGACACCAAGATTTAGGGGCCAAACTGTGCTTTATTGTGGCACACGGCATAAAGAAAAACACACAAAGCCAAAATAAAAATACCTTGCCCGTCAGGGCCCTATCTAAACACATAGGTTTCCCTGACTCACCTAAAGCGTAACACAGTTCACACGCGTGATGAGATGCGGCTTTCCCAGCCCAACCTCCAGCAGCCTCCAGGCTGCTCCCACAACAATGTCTCCTTGGGGATAGGTGTCTCTGAGCCCTCCTAGCTCAGACCACACAGAGCCACTCCAGGCTTCTGTGTACAAGTCCCCCCTCCTCTCACTCTGAGGATTCCTTTATCCCCAGGTGATTACTGCACCTGGTCTTTCTTCAGACCTGGTGATTCTGGGGAAAGACACAGCAAATCCTGCCATATATCTCCCCTAACAACCATGAGGCATGTCACTGCCTCACAATATATATATTTTAAAAGAAAGCAGACTGATGTACCAGCCCTGAAAAGGGCTTTTTGAGGTGCTGTCAGGACGCTGTCCTTACAGCAGATGAGTCTGTGGACACAGAAGACTGCCCTAGCTAACGCTTTCCCTTTTGAATCAGCAGCAGCACTGTCCTTCCTCTCACTGAGAATGCAGCTTCCGAATGAATCTAAAATGGCTGCTGTCCAGGAGGTGGGAGGGTCTGGGAGGGAGGGTCTGTGTAATGACCAGCGTCACGCACAGGGACGGAAAAGGGAAAGCCCTGCCCAAGGGAGAGGGAAAGGTGGTGACCCCTGACTCACCTTGCGGCTGGCACCTGACTGCCCTGACGTCCTTAGACGGGTTCCTCACCCGTGCAGCGATCACGTGCCTAAACCCTGGCTTTCCTTAAAATGAGCCCTAGATAGTGAACGGGCCGGTGGGATCGCTAGTCCGCACCACTGACACTAAGAGGGAAACACCAGGGAGAGGACAGACAATACAGACAAATACATAAACCCAGGTGGGCGACCACAGCAGACCACAAAGGTCCAACAGGGATCCGGAGGGAAACATTCTGGACCAACAACCAGAGAACACAGCAACACAGCTCCAGTGGGTCAGTATAGAAGTCCAGGCAGGAAGCTCTATATCTGGCAACCAGAGAAGTGTGAGAGGGGAATATAAGGAGGTTGGGAGTGCTGGACAAGGAACAGCTGAGGAGAAGGAGCTACGGATCCCTGAGTGAGCCAAAAAGGGTTGCAAAGTAAACCCAGAAAGCTACCATAAGGAAACAGCCCTATCTTACATAGAGCGCGCAGCCAACCGCTGCGACTTCCTGACCCCGGGTATACCTGAGTCAGGCGTGGGTCTTGACACCCTCGTGACAGTCTGCTGCTGATTGGCTGGAATGTGCCTGCTGACTGTGAGGTACAGGGTCAAAGTTTACTCAATGATGATGTATAGGGGGCGGACCGAACATTGCATTTGTTCGCCCACCGCGGCGAACAAGCTATGTTCGCCGGGAACTGTTCGCCGGTGAATAGTTCGGGACATCACTACCACTCATATCTGGTGTCACAGTAGATTACATAAAAAAAATTAAAAATATTTTTTTTTGGACTGTAATATAATTGCAGTTGCCTGCAAGTGTGTGTGTCAGGCCTACAGCGTGTACTGTGGAAACTACTGCCAGTGCCCAGTGCTACCACTCATATCTGGTGTCACAGTAGCTTGCATAAAAAAAAATATATGTTTTGACTGTAATATAATTGCAGTTGCCTGCAACCATGTGTGTCAGGCCTACAACGTGTTCTGTGCCCACTACTGCCAGTGCCACCACTCATATCTGGTGTCACAGTAGGTTGCATGCATAGTACAACTAATCTAAAAGAAATGACAGGCAGAGGCGGGCCACCCCGCAGGGGCCGTCGTGGTCGTGGTGCTGTGCTTTCCTTTGGCCCTGGAATAATGCCCAGTGTTCAGAGTACCCTGAACTCGAAAACTTCTGAGGACATGTTGACTGGTTAACACAGGACACCCAATCTTCTACAGCTTCCGCTCGGAACCTTGGCACACCATCCTCCTCCAGCTCAGCTTCGGGCACCTCTCAAGTTACCACTCGTCCGCCTGCCGCCACCACCAACACTAGCACCACAGCTGCTTCACTTGATCTGTCAGAGGAGTTATTTACACATCAGTTGGAAAAAATGAGTGATGCGCAACCATTATTGCCAGAGGATGTAGATAACAGGGATATGTCTCTGTCAAGCATCATTATACACATGGACGTACGGTGTGATGATGATGTACTCGCTGCTGCTTCCTTTACTGAGTTGTCAGATACAAGTGAAGCAGTTGATGATGACGATGTGTCCGTGAATGTCATGTGGGAGCCCGCTCGAAGAGAAGAACAGGGGGAAAGTTCAGGAGGAGAGACAGAGAGGAGGAGGAGACAAGTTGGAAGCAGGGGGAGGTCGTCGCAAGGAGCTAGTGGCACAGTCAGACAGCATTTATCAACACCCGGGGTCAGACAGACAGCACGCCAATCAACGCATGCTGTTGCCACCACCAGAATGCCGTCATTGCAAAACTCAGCAGTGTGGCATTTTTTGTGTGTGTCTGCCTCTAATAACAGCGATGCCATTTGCAACCTGTCGTGGGAAGTCCAACACCCACCTAGGTACAACTGCTTTGCGAAGGCACATGCTCTCACATCACAAACGCCTATGGGATCAACACATGATGACGAGTACAAGCAGCACACAAACTCAAAGCCACCATCCTCCTCCTGGTCCAGCATCTTCAGCCACGTCAACCACTGCTGTCCTCCTTGCTCCCTCTCAACCACCCGCCACTCCGCCTCTCGCCTTGAGCAGTTCCTGCTCATCTGCCCACAGTCAGGTGTCTGTCAAGGAAATGTTTGAGCGTAAGAAGCCAATGTCACAGTGTCACCCCCTTGCCCGGCGTCTGACAGCTGGCTTGTCGGAACTCTTAGCCCACCAGCTTTTACCATACAAGCTGGTGGAGTCTGAGGCCTTAAAAAAATTTTTTGAGCTATTGGGACACCGCAGTGGAATGTACCCGGCTGAAATTTCTTTTCACAAAAGGCAATCCCCAACCTGTCCTCTATTGTGGAAAAGGAAGTCATGGCATGTCTGGCACACAGTGTTGGGGCAAGGGTCCAACTGACCACTGATACCTGGTCTGCAAAGCATGGTCAGGGCAGGTATATAACCTACACTGCGCATTGGGTAAACCTGCTGACAGCTGCCAAGCATGGAATGTGTGGCTCTGCAGAGGAGTTGGTGACACCGCCACGACTTGCAGGCAGGCCTGCTGCCACCTCCTGTACTCCTCCTACTCCATCCTCTTTGCTAACCTCCTCGGCTGAATCCTCTTCTGCTGCTGCGTCTTGCTCAACATCAACTGCACCCCCCCCCCCCCCAGCTCCCCAGGGGCTATTTCACATCCCGGATACGACAGTGTCACACTGTCTTGGGGTTGACTTGCCTGAAAGCAAATAGTCACACCGGACCAGCACTCCTGTCCGCCCTGAACGCACAGGTGGATCAGTGGCTGACTCCGCACCAATTCGAGATCGGCAAAGTGGTGTGTGACAACGGAAGCAATTTGTTGGCGGGATTGAATTTGGGCAAGTTGACACATGTGCCGTGCATGGTACATGTGTTGAATCTGATCGTACAACGCTTTGTGCATGAGTACCCAGGCTTACAGGACGTCCTCAAGCAGGCCAGGAAGGTGTGTGGCCATTTCAGGCGTTCCTACACTGCCATGGCGCACTTTTCAGATATTCAGCGGCGAAATAAAATGCCAGTGAGGCGCTTGATTTGCGACAGCCCGACACGTTGGAATTCAACACTCCTAATGTTCGACCGCCTGCTCCAACAAGAAAAAGCTGTCAACGAGTATTAGTACGACCGGGGTGCTAGGACAGCCTCTGCGGAGCTGGGAATTTTGTTGCCACGTTACTGCACGATCATGCGCAATGCCTGTAGGCTCATGCGTCCTTTTGAGAAGGTGACAAACCTAGTCAGTCGCGCCGAAGGCACCATCAGCGACATCATCCCATTTGTTTTCTTCCTGGAGCGTGCCCTGCTAAGAGTGCTGGATCAGGCCGTAGATGAGCGGGAAGAGGAAGAGTTGTGGTCACCATCACCACCAGAAACAGCCTTATCAGCATCGCTTGCTGGACCTGCGGCAACGCTGGAAGAGGGGTCTGAGGAAGAGGAGACAGAGGAGGAATGTGGCTTTGAGGAGGAGGAAAACCAACCACAGCAGGCATCCCAGGGTGCTCGTTGTTGTCACCTATCTGGTACCCGTGGTGTTGTACGTGGCTGGTGGGAAGAACAGACCTTCAGTGAGATCAGTGAGGACGAGGAACGGGACATGAGTAGCTCAGCATCCAACCTTGTGCAAATGGGGTCTTTCATTCTGTCGTGCCTTTTGAGGGACCCTCGTATAAAAAGGCTGAAGGAGAACGACCTGTACTGGGTGGCCACGCTACTAGACCCCCAGTACAAGCAGAAAGTGCCTGAAATGTTAAAGAATTACCGGAAGTCGGAAAGGATGCAGCAGTTCCAAAACAAGTAAAAAAGTATGCTTTACACAGCACAACGGGAATCTAACAGGGGAACAGGGGAAAGTAATCCTCCTCCTACCAAAACCACGCCGGCAAGGACAGGGCGCTTTACAGACGTGTTGTTGATGGAGGACATGCAGAGCTTTTTAAGTCCTACGCATCGCCACAGCCCTTCGGGGTCCACCCTCAGAGAACGACTCGACCAACAGGTAGCAGACTACCTCGCCTTAACTGCAGATATCGACACTCTGAGGAGCGATGAACCCCTTGACTACTGGGTGTGCAGGCTTGACCTGTGGCCTGAGCTATCCCAATTTGCGATAGAACTTCTGGCCTGCCCCGCTTCAAGTGTCCTGTCAGAAAGGACCTTCAGTGCAGCAGGAGGTATTGTCACTGAGAAGAGAAGTCGCCTAGGTCAAAAAAGTATAGATTACTTCACCTTTATTAAGATGAATGAGGCATGGATCCCGAAGGGACTGACAGTGGGCTATACATTTGACTAAAAAAGGCCTGATGAGATGAGATGCCTTGGGCTAAAAATGGTCCACACGCTGCTGTATTTTATCTCTGCATGCCAGATGACTTGCGTGGCTTCTCCGCCACCAACTAGGGTTCAAGCCGCAATGCTTTAGTGCACTTTCTGCCTGGAAAACATAAATTTTTCCGGCCGCTGCTACGGCTGCAACAATACCTAATTTTTCAGGCATGTGTACATGCCTAATTTTGCTGGCCTCTGGTGCTGCACTGTGGCTGCAAAAACAAAACAAACAAAAAAAGGCACATATGTCAATTCCCCTTCGTGATCGTTACCTTGTTGTGGTGAAGGGGCTTGCGTATTCCAATGAAGCGATCACCTCTATGAGTGTGTTGGCAATAGCAATGTTGGCACACCCCAGATGATAAGGTCGTTGCTTCATTGTGAACAGACCAAAAGCGATCGGCTGGATGATTTTGCATAGAAAAAACATTAATTTTCTTTGTGATCATTTAAGGTGATAATTAAAGCCTACTAGGCCAACAATGGGCCCACACTGCAGAATCATTGTTTTCTGGGTCACTTAACTGTCACTGAACTACCTCAGCAGGACCATAGGCTTTGAAAATCCGCCATCGCCTGGAATCTCCCAAACGTGCGCACGAGCACAGTCATCACTACACCAAGATTGACGCATAGAGGAATAAAATTTATGTCATGAGTGTGTTAACTATTGACAACTCTTTGCGGTTGTCTAAAATCTATTTGATACATGTCCCCTGATAGGGGACGTAACAGGGATTAAACTGATAGGAATAGTACTACTTAACACACCACTCATATCTGGTGGCACAGTACATTGTACGGCGCACTCGCAGTGCCCCAAATTGGAAGTAGGAGGACCAACCAAGCATCTTTTTCCATCTCCCGGTTCCTAAAATCTATTCCATAGACCGGCCCCTGATAGGGGACGTAACAGGGATTAAACTGATAGGAATAGTACTACTTAACATACCACTCATATAGGGCAGCACAGTACATTGCAGGACGGACCAAGCATCTTTTTCCATCTCCCGGTTCCTAAAATCTATTACATACACTGGCCCCTGATAGGGGACGTAACAGGGAATAAACTGATAGGAATAGTGCTACTTAACATACCACTTATATTGGGATTGCACATTACAATGCACGGCGCACGCGCAGTGCCCCAAATTGGAAGTAAGAGGAACGACCAAGCATCTTTTTCCATCTCCCGGTTCCTAAAATCTATTCCATACACCTGCCCCTTTTCATTCACTATTGTGGCAAAGAAAGAGTACCTGTGGGTTTTAAAATTCGCCTGCCTATTGAAGTCAATGGCGGTTCGCCCGGTCCGCCCGTTCGCGAACATTTGTGGAAATTCCCATTCGCGAACAGAAAATTTTATGTTCGCGACATCTCTACCCAGTATTACTCTGAACTTTGTTTTGCCTTTGTATCAAGTGACTTTTGTCTACCTTCTGCCAGTAAAGATCATCAGTTCCGTTAACCTGCCTCTGTTGGACTCTGTACACACTCCTGCAGTTAGCTGCTTTTTGGGTGACTGGTGTGAACACCAATGTTCTCTGGTCATATCAGTATGCTTGGGCCATGGATCCCGCTGGCTGTAAACCGGAATGTCTGAAGTACTGCAGCAACTTGAACCACAGCATAACATCCAGAAACATGTGGTGAATTTCTTTCAGCATGTAGCTTGTAGCTTGCCTAGATTCTCTCTCTGCACAGACTCCTACTAGTGATAAAAAAACATTAGCCGGGACGATTCGCGAACGCAATCAAACAAGTTCGCGGCGGACCCCATTCCCTTTAATGGCAGGCGAACCTGAAAAACCTTCAGGTCATATTTGTAGCCACCAAATACTTACTAGAAGTGCACAAACTGTCCCACAACATGGACAGTGACATACCAGAGGGGGATCAATGGCAAAAATTCCCACAAAAAATATGCATTTTAATGCGTCTTAAAAGGAAATTCTCAAAAATGTGCCCTGCTGGAGCCTAGAAGATTTTTATTTGAGGTCACAGGAGTACAGACCCCAAACATTAGGCATTCACCGGACAGAAAACATCAAGTGATTATGTGCCTGGAGGTATATTAGACGGTCATTGGATATCAATTTTATTGCAGGCCAGTGGACTACCGGCCCCAATAATTTTTCATTCACCGTACACAAAACATCAGGTGATCATGTGGCTGGAGGTATATTAGACGGTCAATGGATATCGACTTTACTACAGGCCAGTGCATACAGGCCCCCCAAATTATTCATTCACAGGACAGAAAAACATCAAGCGATTATGTGACTGGAGGTATATAAGACGGTCATTGGATATCAATTTTACTGCAGGCCAGTGGACTACAGCCCCAAAAAATTATTCATTCACCGTACAGAAAAGAACAAGTGATTATGTGGCTGAAGGTACATTTGGGCGGTCACCGTATAACAATTTTACTGTTGGCCAGTTACATTATGCATTCAACATACAGAAAAGATAGAAACATAGAATGTGTCGGCAGATAACAACCATTTGGCCCATCTAGTCTGCCTAATATACTAAATACAATGATTAGCCCCTGGGCCTATCTTATATGAAGGATGGCCTTATGGCTATCCCATGCATGATTAAACTCCTTCACTGTATTTGCAGCTACCACTTCTGCAGGAAGGCTATTCCATGCATTCACTACACCGACAGTAAAGTAATACTTCCTGATAATACTTTTAAAACTTTGCCCCTCTAATTTAAAACTATGTCCTCTTGTAGCAGTTTTTCTTCTTTTAAATATTTTCTCCTCTTTTACCTTGTTGATTCTCTTTATGTATTTAAAAGTTTCTATCATATCCCCTCTGTCTCATCTTTCTTCCTAGCTATACATGTTAAGGTCCTTTAATCTTTCCTGGTAAGTTTTATCCTGCAATCCATGTGCTAGTTTAGTAGCTCTTCTCTGAACTTTCTCCAAAGTATCAATATCCTTCTGGAGATATGGTCTCCAGTACTGCGCACAATACTCCAAATGAGGTCTCACTAGTGCTCTGTAGAGCAGCCTCCCTCTTTCTACTGTTAATGCCTCTCCCTATACACCCAAGCATTCTGCTAGCATTTCCTGCTGCTCTATGACATTGTCTGCCTACCTTTAAGTCTTCTGAAAAATGACCCCTAAATCCCTTTCCTCAGAAACTAAGGTTAGGACTGTATCACTGATTTTATATTTTATATTCTGCTCTGGTTTTTACGCCCCAGGTGCACTTAGCAACATTACATTTTAGTTGCCAGATTTTTTACCATTCCTTTAGTTTTCCTAAATCCTTTTCCATTTGGTGTATCTCCCCAGGAACATCAACCCTGTTACAAATCTTTGTGTCATCAGAAAAAAGACACCTTACCATCGAGGCTTTCTGCAATTCCGCTGATAAAGATATTAAACAATATGGGTCCTAGAACAGATCCCTGAGGTACCCAACTGGTAACAAGACCATGGTCTGAATATACTCCATTGACTACAACCCTCTGTTGTCTGTCCCTCAGCCACTGCCTAATCCATTCAACAATATGGAAGTCCAAGTTCAAAGACTGAAATTTATTGATAAGCCTTCTATGTGGGACAGTATCAAAAGCCTTACTAAAATCTAGATAAGCAATGTCTACTGCACCTCCACCTCCATCTATTATTTTAGTCACCCAATCAAAAAAATCAATAAGATTAGTTTGACATGATCTCCCTGAAGTTTTTCATCTTTTAATCCATCGGATTTTAGATGTTCCACAATCCTCTCCTTAAGTATGGTTTCTATTTATTTCCCCACTATTGATGTCAGACTTATTGGCCTATAGTTGCCCAGTTCCTCCCTACTACCGTTCTTGTGAATTGGCACAACATTTGCTAATTTCCAATCTTTTGGGACACCTCCTGTTACCAGTGATTGATTAAATCTGTTAATGGTTTTGCTAGTTCACCAGTAAGCTCTTTTAATAGCTTTGGGTGTATCCCATCAGGCCCCTGTGACTTATTCGTATTAATTTTAGACCGTTGACTTAGAACCTCTTCCATTGTAAAGACACATGCATCAAAAGATTAATTAGTCTTCTTTCCTAACTGAGATCCTTCTCCTTCATTTTCCTTTGTAAAAACTGAACAGAAGTATTCATTGAGGCAGTCAGCTAGTTCTTTATCTTCTTCCATATACCTTCCTTCTTTTGTTTTTAATTTGATAATTCCTTGTTTTAGTTTCCTTTTTTCATTTATGTATCTGAAGAATGTCTTATCACCTTTTTTCACTGACTGAGCTAATTTCTCTTCTGCCTGTGCTTTAGAAGCTCTTATAAATTGCTTGGCCTCTTTCTGCCGTCATCCTCGTGTTTTTTTTTTTGTGTTTTTTTTTTTTTGTGTTTTTTTTTTTACAATTACTAAATGCTATCTTTTTATTTTTAATGATTTTGGCCACTTCTGCTGAGTACCACAGTAGCCTCTTCCCTTTTTTTGCTTTTACTGACTAGCCTAATGCAATTATCTGTTGCCTTCACTAGTACCACTTTTAAGTAGTCCCATTTCTCCTGGACTCCATTGAAACTGTTCCAATCTGATAGGGACTCGTATACCTCTAATCTAATTTTAGAAAAGTCCGTTTTTCTAAAATCTAAAACTTTTGTTTTTGTGTGGTGTGACTCATTCACTGTACTTATAGTAAACCACACTGACTGGTGATCACTAGATCCCAAGCTTTCCCCTACAGTAATATCAGATACCAAATTCCCATTTGTGAATACGAAATCTAAAATGGCCTCCTTCCAGGTTCGCTCCTCAACTACTTGCTGTAGAGATAATCCCAGTAGGGAATTTACATTATCTGTACTCCTGGCAGAACTAGCTATTTTGGTTTTACAATTTACATCAGGAAGATTAAAGTCTCCCATAATGATAACTTCCACTTCAATGTCATTTTAGCTATTTCCTCAACTAGTAGATCATCTAATTCTTTGACTTGGCCAGGTGGTCTAAATATCACACCTACACGAGTTACCTTATGTTTATCAAGCTGCAACATAACCCAAACTGACTCTAAATTGGTCTTGCTAACTTGTATTAAATTAGATTTTAGGGTATCTTTCACATACAGGGCCACCTCTCCCCCTTTCTTGCCTTCCCTGTCTTTGCTATATAGGGAGAACCCTGGTATTGTAATATCCCATTCATTACTCCCATTGAACCATGTCTCAGTAACAGCCACTAAATCCATATTCTCAGATGCCATTATAGACTTAAGTTCATTGATCTTATTCCCTAAACTGCGAGCATTTGTAGACAAGATTCTGAGCTTGTAATTTCTTAACCTATGTGCTACTGGCATCTTCTGGCATAGTTCCGGGGGGGGGGGGGTGTCAGTCGGACTGCTGGATTATCACTCTTTTGCCCCCCTTTCCTAGTTTAAATGCTTCTTAGCAAATACTTTAAACTGTTCCCTGAGGACATTCGTTCCCTTGAGAGAAAGATGCAAACCATCTTTGTTGTACAGTTCTTTTCCATTCTAACAAGAGCTAACATGAGACACAAAGCAAAACCTTTGGTTCAGATACCATTCACCAAGCCATACATTGAATTCCTTAATGCGCATCTGCCTATCATGCTGAAGGCAACCTCCCGTATATCATTACCAAGTGTGTGAAAAGCTTCCTTCACCTTTGAAACCTCATTGCAAGCCAGATCATTTGTCCCAAGATGGACAATAACATCCACCTCCCTTCCCTGCTTTGCTTGCCTAACAATATTAAGGATAAGTCGTCTGTCCCTGCTAGCGGTAGCACCATGGAGACATCTCACAAAACTATTTTCCTCAAACTGAACCCTTCTTATGATAGAATCGCCTACCAACAGCTGCTTACTATCAGTCCTCATCTTATCCTTTTTGTCTTGCATACTTTAGGCATAGGAGATGATTGTTCCTCACCCACTGTGCCTGAGCCATCCTCCATGTTGCTCTAGCGCTCTGAAAGTGCTGCAAATGAATTATGGAGAGCCACAGGCTGTGGGACATGTCTTCTATCCACAACTCTAAGTCTACCAGAACCTATCTTCTATTTCTAGGGGGCCTCTGTGGCACTGGCATTGCAACTTTCCCAGCCTGAGTAACAGTTAATTTCTAAAATGCAATTTCCACTGCATTACGGAGAGCTGTCCACAGATCAGACAGCATCCAAACCTCCGAAGAGTGGAATCTGAAATAAAAGCACAAATCCTGCACAGAACCAGGTCTGCCATTTTAACCGCCTCCGGACCACCTAACGCAGGATCGCGTTCCGGAGGCAGCAGCGCTGCGCACAGTCACGCATATATGCGTCATCTCGCGAGACGCGAGATTTCCTGTGAACGCTGCGCACACAGGTGCGCGCGTTCACAGGATCGGAAGGTAAGCGAGTGGATCTCCAGCCTGCCAGCGGCGATCGTTCGCTGGCAGGCTGGAGATGCGATTTTTTTAACCCTTAGCAGGTATATTAGACGCTGTTTTGATAACAGCATCTAATATACCTGCTACCTGGTCCTCTGGTGGTTCCTTTTGTTTGGATCGACCACCAGAGGACACAGGTAGCTGTGTAAAGTAGCACCAAACACCACTACACTACACCCCCCCTGTCACTTATTAACCCCTTATGAACCCCTGATCACCCCATATAGACTCCCTGATCACCCCCCTGTCATTGATCTCCCCCCTGTAAGGCTCCATTCAGACGTCCGTATGATTTTTACGGATCCACGGATACATGGATCGGATCCGCAAAACACATACGGACGTCTGAATGGAGCCTTACAGGGGGGTGATCAATGACAGGAGGGTGATCACCTCATATACACTCCCTGATCACCCTTTGTCATTGATCACCCCCCTGTCATTGATCACACCCCTGTAAGGCTCCATTCAGACGTCCGCATGATTTTTACGGATCCACGGATACATGGATCGGATCCGCAAAACACATACGGACATCTGAATGGAGCCTTACAGGGGGGTGATCAATGACAGGGGGGGTGATCACCTCATATACATTCCCTGATCACCCCCTGTCATTGATCACCCCCCTGTAAGGCTCCATTCAGACGTCCGTATGATTTTTACGGATCCACGGATACATGGATCGGATCCGCAAAACACATACGGACGTCTGAATGGAGCCTTACAGGGGGGTGATCACCCATATAGACTCCCTGATCACCACCCTGTCATTGATCACCCCCCTGTAAGGTTCCATTCAGACGTCCGTATGATTTTTACGGATCCACGGATACATGGATCGGATCCGCAAAACACATACGGACGTCTGAATGGAGCCTTACAGGGGGGTGATCAATGACAGAGGGGTGATCACCCAAATAGACTCCCTAATCACCCCCCTGTCATTGATCACCCCCCCTCCTGTAAGGCTCCATTCAGACGTCCGTATGTGTTTTGCGGATCCAATCCATGTATCTGTGGATCCGTAAAAATCATACGGACGTCTGAATGGAGCCTTACAGGGGGGTGATCAATAACAGGGGGGTGATCAGGGAGTCTATATGGGTGATCACCCCCCTGTCATTGATCACCCCCCTGTAAGGCTCCATTCAGACATTTTTTTGGCCCAAGTTAGCGGATTTTTTTTTTTTCTTTTCTTACAAAGTCTCATATTCCACTAACTTGTGTCAAAAAATAAAATCTCACATGAACTCACCATACCCCTCACGGAATCCAAATGCGTAACATTTTTTAGACATTTATATTCCAGACTTCTTATCACTCTTTAGGGACCCTAAAATGCCAGGGCAGTATAAATACCCCACATGTGACCCCATTTCGGAAAGAAGACACCCCAAGGTAATGCAACGTCTCACCTGGCACACCGAATAGGTTCTGGAGAGATGGGGGGGGTGCAGCAGAAGAGGCGGTAACAGTGGAAAAGTCAGCCGAGGAGGAGACGGAGGAGGGAGTAGGAGAAGAAGAGGCAGGCCTGCATGCAATTCGTGGCGGTAACATCAAATCCACATGGGTGCCACAAATTGCATGCTTGACAGCCATCAGAATGTTCACCCAGTAGGCAATAAAAGTTATGTACCTTCCCTGACTGTGTTTGCTAGACTACGTGTCTGTGGTCAGATGTATCTTGGCACCAACACTGTGTGCCAGAGATACATTCACTTGCCGCTGAACATGGCCATATAGCTCTGGGATGCCCTTCACGGCCACAAATTTTCTAAGGGTCTCTGAGTCCACTAGTTTACATGGCAGTATTTGGCAGGCTAGCAGCTCCGACAAGCCGGTGGTCAGTCATTGGGCAAGAGGGTTATCCAGCGTCATCCAATTTTTACGCTCGAACATTTGGGCCACGGAAGCCTGCCTTTTGCCAGATGAACGCGATGACAGCACAATGGAATGGAGGACAAATGGGAGGAGAAGGAGAAGAGGCAGGACATGGAGCGCCAGGAGTGTGGCTTTGTGGGTTCTGATGGTGTTGCTCCCACTGGGCTCAGTGATGGGAGGCCAGGTGCCTTCTTAAGGCGGTCATCCCTAGGTGAGTGCTGGGCTTACAGCGATTTATGTGTTATCAGCACAGACTGCAGATGGTAACACTATTGTCACCATCTGACACGTTAAAAAAAGCCCACACTGCGGAGCCATGTGCCAACATCCTGGGAGCGCAAGATGTGACCGTGCATTGTGGATGTCTCGCTCCAGATACATTTGCAGTCCGCTTTTTGCCTCCTGTGCACTGCGAGTTCTGCCTGCTTCTCCTCTCTATCTGCTGCTCCATCTCTCCCTCTGAACTCCCCTCCTCTTCCTCTCTTGTGGGAACCCATGTGAAGTCCATCGAGACGTCATCATCGTCACCTCCACCACCACTGACATTAGAAATCTCGGCGTAGGCACAGGGCCGGATTAAGAGCATCATGGGCCTGGTGCAGAAGATTTTAATGGGCCTTTTTATAGAAAAAAAAAAAACGCAACGCAGAGCAACTTTTTATAGCACAAATTAAGTGTGAATTTACGCAGAATTGCACATGTGAAAATATGCATGCATAAAGTTTGAAGTGTGAACAGGTATGCGTAATCCCATTCAAGTCTATTGGACTAAAGTTCATGCGTAATTTTGAAGCAGATTTACGCACGGGTTTGCGTGTGAAAAATCTGCTGTGTGAACTTAGCCTAAGTGTACATCTCTGGCCACAGTTTAACTATACAGCCATCTACAGGGAGTGCAGAATTATTAGGCAAGTTGTATTTTTGAGGATTAATTTTATTATTGAACAACAACCATGTTCTCAATGAACCCAAAAAACTCATTAATATCAAAGCTGAATATTTTTGGAAGTAGTTTTTAGTTTGTTTTTAGTTTTAGCTATTTTAGGGGGATATCTGTGTGTGCAGGTGACTATTACTGTGCATAATTATTAGGCAACTTAACAAAAAACTAATATATACCCATTTCAATTATTTATTTTTACCAGTGAAACTAATATAACATCTCAACATTCACAAATATACATTTCTGACATTCAAAAACAAAACAAAAACAAATCAGTGACCAATATAGCCACCTTTCTTTGCAAGGACACTCAAAAGCCTGCCATCCATGGATTCTGTCAGTGTTTTGATCTGTTCACCATCAACATTGCGTGCAGCAGCAACCACAGCCTCCCAGACACTGTTCAGAGAGGTGTACTGTTTTCCCTCCTTGTAAATCTCACATTTGATGATGGACCACAGGTTCTCAATGGGGTTCAGATCAGGTGAACAAGGAGGCCATGTCATTAGATTTTCTTCTTTTATACCCTTTCTTGCCAGCCACACTGTGGAGTACTTGGACGCGTGTGATGGAGCATTGTCCTGCATGAAAATCATGTTTTTCTTGAAGGATGCAGACTTCTTCCTGTACCACTGCTTGAAGAAGGTGTCTTCCAGAAACTGGCAGTAGGACTGGGAGTTGAGCTTGACTCCATCCTCAACCCGAAAAGGCCCCACAAGCTCATCTTTGATGATACCAGCCCAAACCAGTACTCCACCTCCACCTTGCTGGCGTCTGAGTCGGACTGGAGCTCTCTGCCCTTTACCAATCCAGCCACGGGCCCATCCATCTGGCCCATCAAGACTCACTCTCATTTCATCAGTCCATAAAACCTTAGAAAAATCAGTCTTGAGATATTTCTTGGCCCAGTCTTGACGTTTCAGCTTGTGTGTCTTGTTCAGTGGTGGTCGTCTTTCAGCCTTTCTTACCTGGGCCATGTCTCTGAGTATTGCACACCTTGTGCTTTTGGGCACTCCAGTGATGTTGCAGCTCTGAAATATGGCCAAACTGGTGGCAAGTGGCATCTTGGCAGCTGCACGCTTGACTTTTCTCAGTTCATGGGCAGTTATTTTGCGCCTTGGTTTTTCCACACGCTTTTCGCGACCCTGTTGACTATTTTGAATGAAACGCTTGATTGTTCGATGATCACGCTTCAGAAGCTTTGCAATTTTAATGTGCTGCATCCCTCTGCAAGATATCTCACTATTTTTGACTTTTCTGAGCCTGTCAAGTCCTTCTTTTGACCCATTTTGCCAAAGGAAATAATTATGCACACCTGATATAGGGTGTTGATGTCATTAGACCACACCCCTTCTCATTACAGAGATGCACATCACCTAATATGCTTAATTGGTAGTAGGCTTTCAAGCCTATACAGCTTGGAGTAAGACAACATGCTTAAAGAGGATGATGTGGTCAAAATACTCATTTGCCTAATAATTCTGCACTCCCTGTAAATTCGGATCCCAATGTCCACAGAGTGTGAGGCTTCAGATACCTCTTCCACAATAATTCACTAGTATCTGGTGGTCAATGCTGTAGAGAGATGTATTGCTTACCGGTTTATCCGAGTGTCCGGTTCTCTCGTTAGTCAGCTCTCCCCACCACGCTGCTGTAATCGCTGCCGGCATCTCCGCTCTCTGGTCTGTGTCACGTGATTCTCCAGAGATATCGCGGGATTAGCTGGCTCTATTCCAATGTTGGTTCTATTCCAATAAATACAGCAATAATATTCTGGGTTTAAAAAAACACCCATTTTGGGCAAAGTACTTAATATTGCAGCCTTTGCTGCATCTGTTATTTTGAAATACATGCGTTAGAGACTGTTGTTCTATTCTAAACACTTATTTTGGGCAAGATCCTAAATTTGAGAAATATGAGGAGAGCATCAAATAAGGGACGTGGCCCCGGTCGTGATGCTGCTGGTGGAGCTCCTGTTGCAGGGAGAGAATGTAGTCGATCTGTGCCAGCTACACGCACAAGTGAAACACCTTCTTCAGGTGTGAGTAGGCGACAAAACCTGCAGCGGTATTTGGTCGGGCCTAATGCTGCTCTACGAATGGTGAGGCCTGAACAAGTACAGGCGATAGTAGATTGGGTTTCTGACCGTGGATCCAGTTCCTTCACATTGTCTCCCACCCAGTCTCCTGCTAAAAGACCACAGTTGGCACCTGCAGCCGATGTCCATCAGTCTTTCACCTCACCCCCTTGCAAATCAGCCAAGCAGTCTGAGCCCCAAGTCATGCAGCAGTCTCTTCTGCTTTTTGATGACTCTTTTAGCAGGGTTTCCCAGGGCCATCCACCTAGCCCTGCCCCAGAAGTGGAAGAGATTGATTGCGCCAATGCCCAACCACTTATCTTTCAAGATGAGTACATGGGAGGACCTTGCAGCACGTCTCGGATGATGACAAAACACAGGTGCCAACTGCTGGGGTTTTCGAAAGTGTGCAGACCGACAGGTAAGGCAGGGGTGAAGACTGGGTGGAAGATGATGTGGAGGAAGATGAGGTCCTCGACCCCACATGGAATCAAGGTCATGCGAGTGACCTATGTAGTTCAAAGGAAGAGGCGGTGGTCGCACAGAGCCACCAGCACAGCAGAAGAGGGAGCAGGGTGCAAAAGCGGAGCGGCCGTCCTCTAGACAGTACACCTGCTACTGCCCTACGCAGCAAGGAACCGAGCACACCAAAGCCAGCTCCAAGGAGATCCCTGGCGTGGCAGTTCTTCAGACAATGTGCTGACAACAAGACACAAGTGGTTTGCGCGCTGTGCAATGAAAGCCTGAAGTGAGGCATAAACGTTCTCAACCTGAGCACAACCTGAATGACCAGGCATCTAACTGCAAAGCACGAGCTGCAGTGGAGTAGACACCTCAAAAACCAAGAAAGGTCTCTGTCTCCTCATGCTTCCTCTATTGCTGCAGTCCTGGCCTCTTCATCCACCTCTGAGAGTGATAGTGGCACCTGCCACCCCGCAAACAGAGGATCTGTCAGCAACACCACCACCTGGGTCACCAAGCAACTCCACAATGTCCCACGGAAGCGTTAAGCTCTCCATCTCCCAAACACCGGAACGGAAGAGGAAGTTCTTTCAAAATTACTGTCCTTTGAAATGCTGTCATTCCGCCTGGTGGTGACAGAGAGTTTTAAAAGCCTTATGGCGGTGGCTGTCCCACAGTACGTTGTGCCAGGCGTGCCATCCTTTCACTGCACAACCAAATAGTGGACAAAATAAGGTGTGCACTGCGCAACGCCATCTGTGGCAAGGGTCACCTAACTACGGATACGTGGACCAGTAAGCACGGTCAGGGATGTTATATCTCCATAACAGCACACTGGGTAAATGCAGTGGTGGCTGGGCCTGAGGCGGATAGCAGTTTGGCGCATGTCCTTCCACCACTGAGGATTGCAGGGCACATCAGTTTGCCTCCTGCTGCTTACTCCTCCTACTCCACTTCCTCTACTTGCTCCTCATCCGGTCAGTGTAATACCTTAACCACCAACTACAGCACATCCAGGTGTAAACGACAGCAGGCAGTTTTAAAACTTATCTGTTTGGAGGACAAACCCCACACCACGGGACGGGCCTTGAACAACAGACCGATGAGTGGTTGGTGCCAATGAGCCTCAAGCCTGGCCTGGTGGTGTGCGATAATGGGCGAAATCTCGTAGCAGCTCTGGGACTAGCCGGTTTGACGCACATCCCTTGCCTGACGAATGTGCTGAATTTGGTGGTGCAGAGGTTCCTGAAAAATTACCCCAATATGTCAGAGCTGCTGAATAAAGTACGGGCCATCTGTGCGCGCTTTCATCGTTCTCACCCTACTGCTGCTCGCCTGTCAGCACTGCAGCATAACTTCGGCCTTCCCGCTCACCTCCTCTTATGCGACGTGCTCACAAAGTTCCACCTTGCACATGCTGGCCAGACTGTGCGAGCAGCAGCAGGCAATAGTGCAGCAGTACCACTTCAACACCAATGACTGGGCCTCCATGCGAGACCTGTGTTCCTTGTTGCGCTGTTTTGAGTACTCCACCAGCATGGCCAGTGTCGATAACGCCGTTCTCAGCGTTACCATCCCACTTCGTGTTCACAGCAAGGTGGCACCCAAACTAGCTCATGGCCATGACTGGTGCGTGGCTGGGGAGGATACAGAGGACACAGATGATACACCTTCCAGAGAGGACAGCTTTTCGTTGCCTCTGGGCTGCCTTGCACACATGAGCGATTACAGGCTGCAGTGTCTCCGCAACGACCGCTGAATTGCCCACATTCTAACTTGTGCTGATTACTGGGTGGCCACGCTGCTGGTTCCCCGTTACAAGGACAACGTACATCCTTAATTCCGTCACTGTAGCGTGATTGTAAGATGCGCAAGTACAAGCGCACGCTGGTATACGCACTGCTTGTGGCATTCCCACCTGACAGCGGGGGGCACAGTGGAAGCACAAGGCGAAGGCAGAGGAGGAGGAAGAAGTCACCAACACAGCTGGGGCACCACCAGCACCTCAGAAGGCAGGGTTACCATGGCCGAAATGTGGAAAAGCTTTGTCAGCTCGCCACAACAACCAGCACCACCAGCTGATATGGAATGTCTTAGCAGGAGGCAGCATTTCAACACCCTGGTACGCCTTGGAGGTGCTGGCCTGCCCTGCAGCCAGTGTATTGTCTGAACATGTGTTTAGCACGGCAGGGGGCGTTATCACAGACAAGCGCAGCCGTCTGTCCACAGTCAATGTGGACAAGCTCACGTTTATTAAAATGAACCAGGCATGGATCCCATAGGACTTGTCCGTACCTTGTGCAGACATGTATACCGTTCTTAACCAGCCATTGCTCATTTTTGTATTTTGGATATTTCACACTCTTTTGGAATGTACCCTAATAAAATAAAAAAATATGTAAACCAAAAACCGCTGTTGGCTACCTCGTCCTCCTCCACCACCGCTTCCACCTACACTGCTACGTCCACCTACACCGCTCCGTCCACCGCCTCCTCAAACTCCTACTCCATATGGATCTCCACTTCATAAATAAATTAAAAAAAATTGTACGTAAGTCATTTCACTTATTTGTCTGTTACATTTTCTGGTGAAATTCACAGATTTTTGGATGTGATATACCACTGCTATAGACAGGCAAAAAAATTTCATTAATTTGTGTTACATATTCGGGTAAAATTCAGCAATTTTTGGGTGTGATATACCCATGCTCTACCTAGTAGACAGGTAATATTTCACTAATTTGTCTGTTACATATTCGGGTGAAATTCACAATTTTTTGGCTGTACCTAGTAGACAGGTAAAAATATTTCACTAATTTGTATGTTACATTTTTGGGTGAAATTCACAAATTGTTGGGTGTGATATACCCCTGCTGTACCTAGTAGACAGGTAAACAAATTTCACTAATTTGTCTGTTACATTCTCGGGTGAAATTCACCAATTTTTGGCTGTGATATACCCCTGCTATACCTAGTAGACAGGTAAAAACATTTCACTAATTTGTCTGTTACATTCTTGGGTGACATTTGACAATTTTTGCTGTGATTAAACCGCTGCTCTGCATAGGTGATAGGGACATAATTTCAAAAAAATCGTCTGTTACATTGTCAGGTGACATTTTACCAATTTTGCTGTATACAAACCCTTGCTCTACAGAAGTGACAGGGAATTAAACTTCCAAAATTCTTCTTTAATTGATGCACGCCCCCTCCTTTCATTCAATGCTTAAACTTTAACAACTTGTGCCACATTTGCTCTTCAATAATTCAATAATTTGTCCCCCACTTTTCCACTCGATCATATTTAATTTCAAACAATTAACCTCCCTTGGATGTGGTCTCTCTTTCTCACGCTCCCTCTTCGGCATGGAACCCTGATTCACCGCTAACCATGATCAACATGGTAGGCGGAGAAAAGAACATTGAAAGTTGATAGAGCAGATATCCAATTTTATCGTGGACATCACAGGGACGTGCAAAATGGTGGAGCAGTATGTGTGCACACGCCTACACGTACTGACTGATGGGTCTGCCCTCTTTAACTTCTGGGTCTCCAAATTGGGCACGTGGCCTGAGCTTGCCCTTTACGCCTTGGAGGTGCTGGCCTGCAGTGAAGCCGGTGTATTGTCTGAACGTTTGTTTAGCATGGCTGGAGGAGGTGATCACAGGTTATATTTCCCAATGTTTTGGGGTGTACCCTAATAAAAATAATTAAAAAATAATTAAAAACAAAAAACAGGGTAGGCTACCTCCTCCTCCAGCACATCCACTGCCTCCTCAACCTCCTACTCCATATGGACCTCGTCCTCCTAGATCAATATTAATATTTATTTGTATGTATTTTATATAATTTTAAGTCATTTCCCTATCCACATTTGTTTGCAAAGCACTTGCCATGCTCTTAACCACATTTTGCTGACATTTGTAGGCCTCTAGCCCTTTCCATGACATTTTTAGAGCCAGTTTAGAGCTCAAAAGTTCAAGTCCCCATTGACTTCAATGGGATTCGGGGTCAAGTTCGAGTCACGAACTCGAACTTTTTTGTGAAGTTCGGCCGAACCCATCGAACCCGAACATTCAGTTGTCCGCTCAACTCTACCCATATGTGCTAAAAAAATAATGCATGGGCACATGGCAGGGCTCTAGAGTTAAACAGCTAAATATGGATTTTGCTGACCTGCATTGGCAGACATGAATTTTAGCTGCCATGTCGCATTTAAATCATTTCCTGAGGTCCCCAGAAATGAAAAACCCAAAGAAGTGACCCCATTTCGGAAAGAGCACCCCCGTACAAACATTTTAAGTCGTGGAAGGGGTACTTTTTAGCAAACAGGTGTCACAAGGGATTAAAGAAGAAAATGCACCCCGGCATATATTCCCCATTTTCTCCCCATTTTGCGAACACCCCATATGTGCTCGTAGCCTGCTGTATTGGCGCACAGCAGGCCTCTAGAGGCAAAGTGCAAAATATGGTTTTTGCAGGCCTGAATTGGCAGACATGGATTTTAGCTGCCATGTTGCATTTAAAACATTTCCTGAGGTCCCCAGAAATGAAAAACCCCAAGAAGTGACCCCATTGAGGAAAGTTGACCCCCGTACAAACATTTAAACTCTCTCTTACATTCTTACATGCTACATCATTTCACTATCCAAAGGTGATTCAAGCGATCCCTGTGGGTCAATTTCTAAGAATGAGATGCTTTTGCTCTGAGGAAGAAAATTTTGAACAACAATCTTCCCATTTGACAAAACGGTTTCTTGAACGAGGCTAGTAAAGGAAGGATATGAGAGAGCGAAAAAATTATTTATTATTCCCTTTTAATAGTGAATGGCGTACTATTCAAAATATCCTCTGCAAACACTGGGCCGTACTTCAAACGGATAGAGACCTTTCCATGACCTTGTCATCTTATCCACAAATTACATTGAAGAAATCATGAAATGTATGTGATTTATTGACAAACAGCCACTATACAGTGTATACATCGAGAGGGATATTCGGTAGTAAAGGTCCTAAATGGTGATCCTTCTCCTGTGGATCATGTGCGGACTGTAAATATGATTCGTTCCACAACTTTTTGGGACTCCTCTAGAGAAAAAGAATATAAAATTGCACACAATATTATCTGTAATACGTTAGCTGTAATATATCTAAATGTCACCTAATATATATTGGGATGACCAAAAGACCGCTTATGTTACGTGTCTTAGAACACGTTAACAGAATTAAAGCTGCATCTCAGGTCCTTGAAAAGGATGTTGATGGTCTACAATCTATCCCCCGTCACTTTCGCAAGTACCATGCTTGTAACCCAAGAGGTTTAAAGGTGAGGGGTATAGATAGGATAACATTGGAATCCAGAGGCGGTGATATTAAGCGAGCATTGTTGTGGAAAGAAACTAAATGGAATTATTTTATCTAACAATGCCATCCAAGGGGCATGAATGAATGCAACAGCTTCAAATCCTTTTTGTAAAAGCGTGAATTTTAATATATGGGGTATATATTTAGTTTTTATTTAATGTGCACTTTTTGGTATATTGATTTTTTTTTGATTTTCCTGTGTTCTTTGCACATCTATGGCGGATGAGTCATGTGAACTCAGAACGAAAAAATAAAAAAAAAGAGACGAAGCGTGTGTTTGTTAAATATCATGTGACATTTATGGATTGATATGGGATCCACTAGCTTTGATTTATTAATTGTATGATCTCCATGGGGGTGCACTTTAACCCTTATGAGGACATATGGCGTACTGGTACGTCATGATGTCCTGGTACTTAAGGACGCGGCGGGCGGTGATCGGAAGTGGGTGCCTGCTGAAATCAATCAGCAGGCACCCTGGGACAAAGTAGAAATATTAGGTATCGCTGCGTCCGTATCGACCTGCTCTATAAACATATCACATGACCTAACCCCTCAGATGAACACCATAAAAAAATAAAAACTGTGCTAAATAAACAATTTGTTTGTCACCTTACATCACTAAAAAAACAAGCGATCAAAAAGGTGTATGCACTACCATAATAGTACCAATCTAACATTCACCTCATTCCGCAAAAAATAAGCCCCTACCAAAACAATAGCCCCCAAAAAAATAAAAAATATGTCTCAGAATACGGAGACACTAAAACATCATTTTTTTTGTTTTAAAAAAGCTGTAATTGTGTAAAACGTAAGTTTTACACATTTTACGCCGCGTCTGTAATAACCTGCTCTATAAAAATGTTGCATGAACTAACCCCTCAGGTGAACACCGTAATAAAATAAAAATTAAAACGGTGTGAAAAAAGCAATTTTTGGTCACCTTACATCATAAAAAGTGTAATAGCAAGCAATCAAAAAGTCATACACACCCTTACATAGTGCCAAGCAAACAGTCATCTCATCCTGCAAAAAATGAGACCCTACCTAAGATAATCGCCCAAAAACTGAAAAAAAAAAAACTATGCCTCTCAGAATATGGAGACACTAAAACATGATTTTTTTTGTTTCAAAAATTATATTATTGTGTAAAACTTACATAAATAAACAAAAGTATACATATTGGGTATCGCCACATCCGTACATCCGTACAACACGGTGGTTGGAACCAAAGATCTCAAATTTGGACTCCTCAGACCAAAGCACAGATTTCCACTGGTCTAATGTCCATTCCTTGTGTTCTTTAGCCCAAACAAGTCTCTTCTGCTTGTTGCCTGCTTGTTACATTTCCTAGCAGATATTCTACCATGAAGGCCTGATTCACACAGTCTCCTCTTAATAGTTGTTCTAGAGATGTACCTGCTGCTAGAACTCTGTGTGGCATTGACCTGGTCTCTAATCTGAGCTGCTGTTAGCCTGCGATTTCTGAGGCCGTCGACTCGGATGAACTTATCCTCCGCAGCAGAGGTGACTATTGGTCTTCCTTTCCTGGGGCGGTCCGCATGTGAGCCAGTTTCTTTGTAGCGCTTGATGGTTTTTGTGACTGCACTTGGGGACACTTTCAAAGTTTTCCCAATTTTTCGGACTGACTGACCTTCATTTCTTAAAGTAATGATGGCCACTCGTTTTTCTTTACTCAGCTGCTTTTTTCTTGCCATAATACAAATTCTAACATATCTGTAAAGAATTAATCAAGGCAACTGGACGTACTATAGATTTTTTTAAAATGTTTCACTTGTTCTTCCAACGAGCTTTCTCAATTTGAAGTGACTGTACAAAAATTCTGGGAATAAATATGTAACTGAATCAACATCTGGTAATTATACCCAGCAATAGGTCAAAGGTGTTGATTCCATTATCCTAATTCGAGTCAGTAGGTGATAAAGACTTCCCAGAAAAAGGTGTCAAGACAGCATTGTATGTGGCAGCTTTTTCTGGGAAGTCTTTATCACCTACTGACTCCAATTAGGATAATGGAATCAACACCTTTGACCCAATGCTCGGTATAATTACCAGATGTTGATTCAGTTACATATTTATTCCCAGAATTTTTGTACAGTCACTCAGAATTGAGAAAGCTCGTTGGAAGAACGAGTGAAACGTTTTCAAGAAATCTACAGTACGTCCAGTTGCCTTGATTTATTCTTTGCAGATATACCATGACCTGGATAAATGAGAACCTTCACAGACACAAATTCTAACAGTCTATTCAGTAGGACTATCAGCTGTGTATCCACCTGACTTCTCCACAACGCAACTGATGGTCCCAACCCCATTTATAAGGCAAGAAATCACACTTATTAAACCTGACAGGAAAAAACTGTGAAGTGAAAACCATTTCAGGTGACTACCTCTTGAAGCTCATCAAGAGACTGCCCAGAGTGTGCAAAGCAGTAATCAAAGCAAAAGGTGGCTACTTTGAAGAACCTAGAATATGACATATTTTCAGTTGTTTCACACTTTTTTGTTATGTAGATAATTCCACATGTGTTAATTCATAGTTTTGATGCCTTCAGTGTGAATCTACAATTTTCATAGTCATGAAAATAAAGAAAACTCTTTGAATGAGAAGGTGTGTCCAAACTTTTGGTCTAGTACAGACCAAAAGTTTGGACACACCTTCTCATTCAAAGAGTTTTCTTTATTTTCATGACTATGAATACAGTACGTATATCTGGACTTCTCCAAAGCATTTGACACTGTACCACATAAAAGGTTAGTATATAAAATGAGAATGCTCGGACTGGGAAAAAAAAGTCTGTATGTGGGTAAGAAACTGGCTCAATGATAGAAAACAGAGGGTGGTTATTAATGGTACACACTCAGATTGGGTCACTGTCACTAGTGGAATACCTCAGGGGTCAGTATTGGGCCCTATTCTCTTCAATATATTTATTAATGATCTTGTAGAAGGCTTGCACAGTAAAATATAAATTTTTGCAGATGACACTAAACTGTCTAAGGTAATTAACATTGAGGCTTGGGCAGAGAAGTGGCGGATGAGGGTTAACACTGACAAATGTAAGGTTATGCACATGGGAACGAATAATGCAAATCACCCGTACATACTAAATGGTAAAACACTCAGTAACACTAATATGTAAAAGGACCTAGGAAATTTAATAAACAGCAAACTAAGCAGTAAAAACCAGTGTCAGGCAGCTGCTGCCAAGGCCAATAAGATAATGGGTTGCATCCTACCACTTTACAAATTACTAGTCAAGACCACACATGGAATACTGTGTACAGGGCAGATATTGCAGGCTGGAGAGGGTTCAGAGGAGGGCAACTAGAGTAATAACTGGAATGAGGCAACTACAATACCCTGAAAGATTATCAACATTAGGGTTATTCACTTTAGAAAAAAGATGACTGAGGGGAGATGTAATTACTATGTATAAATATATGAGAGGACAGAGATCTCTCCCATATTCTATTTATCCCCAGGACTGTGACGAGTGGACACCCTCTGTGTCTGGAGGAAAGAAAGTTTATACAGAAACATAGAAAAGGATTCTTTACGGTAAGAGCAGTGAGACTATGGAACTCTCTGCCTGAGGAGGTGGTGATGGTGAGTACAATAAAAGAATTCAAGAGGAGCTTGGATGAATTTCTGGAGTATAATAATATTACAGGCTATAGCTACTAGAGAGGGGTCGTTGATCCAGAGAGTTATTCTTATTGCCTGATTGGAGTCGGAAAGGAATTTTTTCCCCCTTAACCACCTCAGCTCCCCTAGCTTAAACACCCTTAAATGACCAGACCACTTTTTACAATTCTGCACTACACTACTTTCACCGTTTATTGCTCGGTCATGCAACTTACCACCCAACTGAATTTTACCTCCTTTTCTTCTCACTAATAGAGCTTTCATTTGGTGGTATTTCATTGCTGCTGACATTTTTACTTTTTTTGTTATTAATTGAAATTTAATGAAATTTTTGCAAAACAAATAATATTTTTCACTTTCAGTTGTAATTTTTTTTTTTTAAAACCACATCTATAAATACATTTTTCTCTAAATGTATTGTTCTACATGTCTTTGATAAAAAAAGAAAAATGTTTGGGTAAGAAAAAATAAATGGTTTGGGTAAAACTATGGTACAAAAATGTGAATTTCCCCTTTTTGAAGCAGCTCTGACTTTCTGAGCACCTGTCATGTTTCCTGAGGTTCTACAATGCCCAGACAGTTAGCGGAAAATGATGAATTTTTTATATATATATTTTTTTACTTACAAAGTCTCATATTCCACTAACTTGTGACAAAAAATAAAAACTTCCATGAACTCACTATGCCCATCATGAAATACCTTGGGGTTTCTTCTTTCCAAAATGGGGTCACTTGTGGGGTAGTTATACTGCCCTGGCATTTTAGGGTCCAAATGCCTGCAAAGTAGTTTGAAATCAAAATCTGTAAAAAATGGCCTGTGAAATCCGAAAGGTGCTCTTTAGAATGCGGGCCCCTTTGCCCACCTAGGCTGCAAAAAAGTGTCACACATGTGGTATCGCCGTACTCAGGAGAAGTTGGGCAATGTGTTTTGGGGTGTCATTTTACATATACCCATGCTGGGTGAGATAAATATCTCGGTCAAATGCCAACTTTGTATAAAAAAAATGAGAAAAGTTGTATTTTGACGAGATATTTCTCTCACCCAGCATGGGTATATGTAAAATGACACCCCAAAACACATTGCCCAACTTCTCCTGAGTGCAGCAATATCACATGTGTGACACTTTTTGCAGCCTAGGTGGGCAAAGGGGTCCACATTCCAAAGAGCACCTTTCGGATTTCACAGGGCAGTTTTTTACACATTTTGACTTCAAACTACTTCTCACACATTAGGGTCCCTAAAATGCCAGGGCAGTATAACTACCCCACAATTGACCCCATTTTGGAAAGAAGACACCCCAAGGTATTTCATGATGGGCATAGTGAGTTCATGGAAGCATTTATTTTTTGTCACAAGTTAGTGGAATATGAGACTTTGTAAGAAAAAAAAATCTGCTAACTTGTGACAAAAAATAAAACCTTCTAGGAACTCGCCATGCCCCTCACGGAATACCTTAGGGTGTCTTCTTTCCAAAATGGGGTCACTTGTGGGCTAGGCATTCTAGGGGCCCTAATGCGTGAGAAGTATTTTGAAATAAAAATGTGTAAAAAATGGCCTGTGAAATCCAAAAGGTGCTCTTTGGAATGTGGGCCCCTTTGCCCACCTAGGCTGCAAAAACGTGTCACACATGTGGTATCGCTGTACTCAGAAGAAGTAGGGAAATGTGTTTTGGGGTGTCTTTTTACATATACCCATGCTGGGTGAGAGAAATATCTCGGCAAAAGACAACTTTTCCCATTTTTTTATACAAAGTTGGCATTTGACCAATATATTTATCTCACCCAGCATTGGTATATGTAAAATTACACCCCAAAACACATTCCCCAACTTCTCCTGAGTACGGCAATAATAGATGCGCAAAGGGGCCTAAATTCCTTTTAGGAGGACATTTTTAGACATTTGGATCCCAGACTTCTTCTCACACTTTAGGGCCCCTAAAATGTCAGTGTAGTATAAATACCCCACATGTGACCCCATTTTGGAAAGAAGACACCCCAAGGTATTCAATGAGGGGCAAGGCGAATTCATAGACTTTTTTTTTGTGCACAAGTTAGCGGAAATTGATATTTTTTTTCTCACAAAGTCTCCATTTACGCTAACTTGGGACAAAAATTTCAATCTTTCATGGACTCAATATGCCCCTCAGCGAATACCTTGGAGTGTCTTCTTTCCAAAATGGGGTCATTTGTGGGGTGTTTGTACTGACCTGGCATTTGAGGGTTTCTGCAATCATTACATGTATGGCCAGCATTAGAAGTTTCTGCTATTTTCCTTATATTGAGCATACAGGTAATGAGATTTTTTTTTTTGTTCAGCCTCTGGGCTGAAAGAAAAAATGAATGGCACAGATTTCTTCATTCGCATCGATCAGTGTGGATGAAAAAATCTCTGCCAAAAAAAAAAAAAAAGGAGGGGAAAGGCGTCTGCCCAACATCCATACCCACTTAGCTCGTATGCCCTGGCAAACCCGATTTCTCCATTCACATTAATCGATGTGGATGAATAAATCTTTGCCAGGGTATTTTTTATATTTTTTTTATATACAAAGTGTTTGACAAAGCATATGAACACCGCCGCCCCCTCAGCTCATATGCCTCGGCGAACGTATCTTTCACTGCAGAGGAGAAATCTTGTCTTGCAGCGCCGCATACACCGACTTTTGTGTAATCTGACAGCAGCGCAATGCTTCTGTCAGAATGCACATCAGTGCTGCAGCTAGTCAATTGGTTGGTCCACCTGGACCAGGCCGCAACGCAATAAATTGATTAACTTTATAATAACATTTGAACGGAACATATAAACTTTATTTAACTTTTTGAACAGAACGTAAACTTTTTTGCTTACCAGTGATTTTTTTGTTTTTTGTTTTCTTTTTTTTTTACCTTTTATAGGACAAATCTCTCCTTCCCCATGGGACAATATGCAAAGCGCATATCGCCCAGAGATGTGGCGAAGTACATTATGCACTTTGTCCCAGGTGAAAGGAGAGGTTTTCAGCAGCTCTGTGTGAATCGGCCCTAATAGTCCTGTGTGCCTGTCCTTTGAGATGTGATCCCTATGCTAAGTGTACCTGTGTGTGTGAACTTCCGGAAACACTCCCCTAAGCATAGGGCAGGGTGGTCAGGGCAGTCAGGACAGAAATTGCGGGTGTCACGACTTATTCCACTCCTGCTACAGACACAACATCTTTTTCGGGGTGACGGTTGGGTTGAGGTACCAGCAACGACATTGGGGAAATGTCGCTCGTGTAGACGGCTCACTACACTGGTGGATGGGGCCACGGAACCTCCTGGATACAGGAGGTTCTTGATGATCTCTTCCTGAAATTTGAGGAAGGATCCTGTTCTCCCAGCCTTACTGTAGAGAACAAAACTATTGTACATAGCCAATTGAATCAAATATACAGACACCTTCTTATTCCAGCATCTGGTGCGTCGGGAAACTAAATACGGAGCCAACATCTGGTCATTGAAGTCCACCCCTCCCATGAGCAAATTATAGTCGTGAACACAGAGAGGCTTTTCAATGACACTGGTTGCTCATTCAATTTGTATTGTCGTGTCTGCGTGAATGGAGGAGAGCATGTAAACGTACCGCTTGTCTCTCTATTTCACCGCAAGCAGTTCTTCATTACACAAGGCAGCCCTCTCACCCCTTGCAAGACGGGTGGTAAAGAGCCGTTGCGGGAATCCCCGGCGACTAGGTCGCGCGGTGCCACAGCTGCCAATCTGTTCTAGGAATGAATGCCTGGAGAGGGGCACACTTGTGTAGAAATTGTCCACATAAAGATGGTACCCCTTGCCAAATATGGGTTACACCAAGTCCTAGACTGTCTTCCCACTGCTCCCCAGGTAGTCAGGGCAACCGACCGGCTCCAGGGTCTGATCTTTACCCTCATAGATCCGAAATTTGTGGGTATAGCCTGTGGCCCTTTCACAGAGCTTATACAATTTGACCCCATACCGGGTGCGCTTGCTTGGGATGTATTGTTTGAAGCAAAGGCGCCCGGTAAAATGTATAAGGGACTCGTCTACGCAGATGTTTTGCTCAGAGGTATACAAATCTGCAAATTTGGTGTTGAAGTTGTCTATGAGGGGCCAAATTTTGTGGAGCCGGTCAAAAGCTGGGTGGCCTCTGGGACGGGAGGTGGTGTTGTCGCTAAATTGTAGGAAACGCAGGATGGGCTCAAATCGTGCCCTGGACATGGCAACAGAGAACATGGGCATGTGATGAATTGGGTTCGTGGACCAATATGACCGCAATTCATGCTTTTTGGTTAGACCCATGTTGAGAAGAAAAAGTATGTGAACTCTTTGGAATGATATGGATTTCTGCATAAATTGGTCATAAAATGTGATCTGATCTTCATCTAAGTCACAACAATAGACAATCACAGTCTGCTTAAACTAATAACACACAAAGAATTAAATGTTACCATGTAAACATTCACAGTGCAGGTGTGCAACACGCCAGACCTGCAGGGTATAGCGAAGTGAGGTCACGGTTATGGGCAATCGAGGGTTGCTCACTGTATTGGAGAACCCTGGGCAGGCATGTAGCAGTGAAGGAGAGGTAGACACGGTTCCTCTGGGGCACACTCTGTATGTAGGGACCAGGCCTGATGGTGGACGAGGTGCCCTACATGTTACGGGTATTTTGAGTGCCTGGGGCAAGGTCCCTTTTGGATTCGTGACGCCAGTGCCTGTGACGGTGGCACACCGGTTTATAGTTGGAATAAGTGAGGTACACAGGTGGTGTAGTGAACCAAACATTGCTTTACTTAACAGTCCAACTTTGTACATACAGATGGTAACACAGTCTTTTAGATCACAGCTTTACAAGCAGGCTTATTCCACAAGATGGGAGGTATTGATTATGCAAGATACTCAGAGGGTAAATCCACAATGCACTCAGAATCAGGTTGTACCTTTCCTCAAAAATAGCGTACACTGTTCTTTCTAGAATTCCTGTCTGGCTTTGTATCCCAAGGCCCGGATGCCTAAATGGTGGCTTAAATCCTTAGTAAAAACTATATCTTCCTCTTGTATTAGATCCTTGCTTTACTTCCTAAAGCATCTGCCCATCAGTGTTACTTATCTTTGCTTGTAATATCCTGACTTGTCTGGTGAATGACCGTGGGTTTCTCCCAGGAGGTTCTGTCCTGCTACTGGGGTGTCTCAACTGAGCTAAGCTTAGCCTCAGGAGCTTCAGGCTGACGAGGTAACTCCTCTAGTCCCCTGGAATGAACTAACTCTCTCCTGTCTGGGCCTTCCTATATATATCTAGGGCTCTCTAGTTCCCTCTAACGTCTGGGAGGCTAAACTACACCCTGACAGGCCTGACACCCAGATAACACAGGGAAAAACATGCACATGACATTCAATGCAATGAAACACATTAACCTGTGTAGTGCCCACCTTTACCTAGTGGGTCACTACATACCCCCACGCTATGACGTTGCCCGTCCTCGGCGCAACATGGAGGGTCCGCCCATCTGGAGCGGCAACCTGAAAGACAGATGATAATATGCATATACAGCATTCACCACATTAACAACATAACAGTGGACAAATACACTGAAAGGAGTGGTGACAAGGGGCGTCGTTCTCTTCTCTCAGGATAACATAAGGGAACGGGGGCGCTGACCTGGCACAGCGTATCAATAAATACCAGGATAGTCCATAATAGAACAGTAGAAGAAACGTAAATAAACATAAGCCCTTGGAGGCTCAAAGGATCACATGAGTCCATACCCAGGCTTGCAAAGGTTAAACAGGGGTTTCCCGTGAGGGGCTACCTGGGCCCATAATGTAGTCCCCGAACCTCACAGGTGGGTGCCCCCTGGTAGAACGAGTGGACCTCCTTACTGGCAGGGATTCTTCCTGCCTGGCTTCAGGAATGTCAGAGGAGCCCATCGCCTCTGGAGCTTCTTCAGGAGCTCTCTGGGGTAAGGTGTCCTGAGGCTGAGGGCTAACAGGAACAGGAGCAGGAACCAATAAATTCAACCAAGGCGTGAGGGCCCAGTGGAGCGGCTCTTTATCATGGATTAAGTTCTCCACAGCCTGCATAGGGTCCATAGGTGGAGCCGGCAACTCCTCTTCAGAAGGCTCAGGTTCCATCTCCTCTGCCGCTGGTTCTCCTTCCATACAAGGCTTGAGACGGTTCCTGTGGACGACTTGGGAACCTTTTCCGTCTCTGGAGACTTGATAGATGTGGGCTGCAGCATTGGGGATGGCAGTAATGATATAGGGAATCCTTTCCCACTTGCTGGTCCGGTGGTTGTTTTTTAACCACACCTTGTCTCCAAGTCCTGGGCAGTGGGTTGATCACATCCGGCACTTGTACCCCTAGGGAGTGATCCGCAGGCAATCTCCCTTGTCGGCCGAACATCAAATAGAACGGGGTGTAACCGGTGGAACAATGGATGGTGTTGTTGTAAGTGTACATAAGCTGCGGCAACAGAGTAGGCCAATCACCTCTCGTCTCAGGGGGTACTGCTCTCAGCATTTCAATGAGAGTCTTATTCATTTTCTCACAGAGTCCGTTACCTTGCGGATGATAAGCGGTGGTCAGGACTTTCTGGCAGTTGTGTAGTAGGCACATCTCATGAAACAGCTGTGACTCAAACGCAGACCCTTGGTCGGTGAGGATCCTTTCTGGGCAGCCGTAGGGCAGCAGGAAATGCTTCCAGAACGCCTCTGCTGTAGTCTTGGCTGTCAGGTCTTTCACAGGCACTGCTACGACAAACTTGGTGAAGTGATCAATTATAGTCATGACATACGTGTACCCTGAGCGACTCGGCTCCAACTTTACATGATCAATGGCAACAAGTTCTAAAGGAGTCTTACTTACAATAGGATGGAGAGGTGCCCTCTGGTCATGGCGTTCAGTCCGCCCCACAGCACAGGCAGTGCATTCTTGGCACCATTTCACAATATCTTCTCTCATCCCGATCCAATAGAATCTTCTGCGAATGGTGGCCTCAGTCTTTTGTACACCGAAGTGTCTGGACTGGTTGTGAAACATATCCAGCACCAGGCTGGCATCCCGACATGGCAGGAGAATTTGGTACACTCTATCATAGGACACTGGATCCAGACTCCTTCTGAGCAACAGGCCTCTTTGAAGGAATAGTTGGTGGCGATGTCTCCACAGTCTCGCTAGCTCTGGGTCTGCACTCTTCCTGCGGATCCTCTCAGGGATTCTCCCACTGGTAAGGAAGTCTAGCAGTTCACCGAGGACTCTACTTTCGAACTGGAGCTTAATCCATCTTTCTTGATCGCCTCTGGACTCAGGACCATCTGATGAGGAAGGATCAGCAGCAGGGGAATCTTCAGTACGTATATTATCCTGCTGGGTAAATTTATTATAGAACGCTGGCATCTCCACCTCTTCCCAGGCATCTTTTGGCTCCTCTGGGGCTTCTGTAGTGGGGAGTCATGACAGAGCATCAGCGTTATCATTGGAGCGGCCTGCCCGGTATTTCACAGTAAAGTCATAGTTGGCCAGGCGGGAGGCCCATCTTTGCTCCAGTGCCCCTAATTTGGCTGTATTCAGATGTGCCAGGGGATTATTATCTGTGAAGGCAACAAACAGTGTGGCAGCGAGATAGTCCTTAAACTTTTCGGTCACAGCCCACACTAAGGCAAGAAACTCCAGCTTGAAAGAACTGTAATTCTGGTCATTCTTCTCAGCTCCCTTCAGGGATCTGCTGGCGTAGGCAATTACCCTTTCTTTGTTATCTTGCACTTGAGCCAACACGGCCCCCAGGCCTCTTTTACTGGCATCTGTGTAGAGGTGGAATGGCTTCTGATAATCTGGGTAACCCAGAACAGAGTCAACTTCTTCTTTAGGAGTTGGAAGGCAATTTCCCGTTCTTCATTCCATTCAACAGGAATAGGAGTCTTTTGGCTCTTCTTTGGATGCCCCCTCAAGAGTTCCTGGATGGGATCCGCAATTTGTGCGAAATGCGTGATGAAACGCCTATAATACCCTGCAAAACTGAGAAAGCTTCTCACCTCTTTCACGGTCGTAGGAGTAGGCCAGTTACGGACAGCAGCAAGTTTATCAGGATCAGGCTGTACTCCTTCGGCACTGACAACGTGCCCGAGATATTTGACGGCTGGTTTCAGCAGGTGACACTTGGATGGCTTGATTTTGAGGCCATATTTAGTAAGAACTTGAAACACCTCACCCAGGTGCTCTAGATGGTCCTCATACGTCTTGGAGTATATAATGACGTCATCCAGGTATAATAGCACCGTCTCAAAATTCCTATGGCCTAAACAACGTTCCATCAGCCTCTGGAACGTTCCTGGAGCATTACACAGTCCAAATGGCATATAATTGAATTCGAACAGGCCCATAGGTGTAGTGAAAGCAGTCTTTTCTCGATCTTCTGGGGCCATGGGTACCTGCCAGTACCCACTGGTTAAGTCCAAGGTGGAGAAATAGGCTGATGACCCTAGGGAAGTCAAGTTTTCTTCAATGCGTGGCAAGGGGTACGCATCTTTGTGGGTGATTTGGTTAATTTTCCTGTAATCCACGCAGAATCTTATGCTGCCATCTTTTTTTCGGACAAGTACTAGGGGCGCAGCCCAGGGACTATGACTGTCCCGGATTATATTAGAGTCTTTCATCTCTTGTATCATCTCTTTCACAGACTGATAGGTAGTAGGTGGTATGGGTCTGTGCCTCTCCTTAATAGGAGGGTGAGAGCCAGTGGGTATGGTGTGTTTGATTACACTGACCTCTCCATAGTCCGTGGAGTGTTTGCTGAAAGCCTGGTGGTGCTCCTTCACCAGCTTCAGGACTCCCTCTATTTGCTCCTTTGGGGTGGATTTGTCCCCCACATGTAGTTCTTCCCACCAGGATGCCATTGGGGTGCTGCTGCTCTGTGTGCTCTGGAACGCCTCCGCGGCAGGCAGAGGGATCACATCCTGGAAAGACACCTGGAAAAGCTGAGCAATGGGGCAGTGTTTAAAGAGAGAAACGGGATGATCACCAAAGTTGATTAAACGAACAGGCACTTTACCTTGAGACACGGTCACCAGACTCTTGGCTGTCCGTATGAAGGGATGATCTTTAATGGGAATAGGTTCCACTAGGGCTTGATAGTCCTGGCCCTGGATCCCTAATACAGCACGGCACCACAGGATGATCTGGGAATTTGGAGGCAAAATTACCGGCCGGTTAACCCGGATCCGGACAGTGCAAATTTCTCCTTTCTTTGTTGAGCACACAGCACGCTAATAGTCTTTTGAATAACTCTTCTGGAAGCAGGCGAGGCTGACATTGATTCAATGCTTCAAGCACTTCGGAGTAACAATTTTTAAGAACATTAGTCCCTAAGATCACAGGGTGTCCTCCTTTATCTCCTGCTTATACCACAATCACGCCTTGCTGTGGCAGGGTGGCTTCTCCCACCTGAAGGGTAGGTTCCCAATACCCATGCACTTTCACTGGCTTACCGTTGCTAGCGATGATATCTAGCCAGGACTCTGGTGGCTGGGTGAGGAGACTTGGATCCCAGAACTTGTCAAAGGAAGGCCGTTGAATGGTGGTGACCTGTGACCCAGTGTCCAACAGGGCTTCAAAGGGTATCCCGTTGATACATATATTAATTTTCGGACGGGATCCTACATACTTAGGCATCCAGCTTGGATCTTTTGGACCTGCTGTTCTACCTCCCGAGCGGCGGTCCTCTGCCTCAGGGGTTACCCGTTTAACTGCCAGCACATTGATTCAGTATGTCCATACTTCTTGCAGTGGTGGCAGACAGGCTGTTTTCTGCTTCTGGGTCGGTACTTCGGTCGCCCATCAGGCTTTTTTGGATATACATCTCCATATGCAGGTGGGAGTCTTGGAGGAAAAGGGCCTTCATCTTCTAGTAACAATGGTCTCTCCCACTCCTCTATTTTCTTGCACACCTTCTCTAGACTTAGAGTAAGATAGTTTACTTGCTCCATTAGTGCTGCCACTACATCCGTGACTGGAGCTTGGGTGGCTTGACCGACTCCTGCAGACCCCACATTAACAGTCTTTAGCTGGGAAGCCTGGGGTTCAGGGAAGGCTGCTGGCCCTGGAGCAGGGTTCTGGCCTAGTATACTAATGGCCAATTCCTTAAAATCCAAAAATGTACAGTGAGGGTGTTGAGCTGACAACATGCGTAGCTGGCCCTTTAAGTGTTCAGTACCGATGCCCGCAATGAATTGCTCTCTAAGAGTCCGGTCCTGGTCCTCAGCTTCTTTAGGATCCACTTGGACTACAGCTCTCAGCGTCTCTTGTAAGGACAGGGCAAAATCGCGGAGCGACTCTCCGGGCTGCTGCTTTCTGCTGAATAAACGCATTTTAACTTCTGACACCGTTCTGGCTTCAAATGTGGTGTCCAAGTGTTCAAAGATCTGTTCCAGGCTACTCTTCTCAGACTGGGGCCATGACATTACTTCCCTGCGGGCGGCCCCCTCTAACTGAGCTAAGAGGATCTCCATTTGTTGCTCAGCCGTTATGGGATAAAGCCGGAACAAGGCCAGTATCTGCTCCCTGAAGTCTTTTAACTTGTGGGCTTCCCCTGAATAACGTGGGAACCAAGGGGCCCCGAAATAGTACGGCATGGTTAGCGGTATCAGACTTGGCGGTGCCACGGCGGCAGGGGCCCTAGAATCGGCTGCGGGTACTTAGCCAGTGCCTGTGATGGTGGCACACAGGTTTATAGTTGGAATAAGTGAGGTACACAGGTGGTGTAGTGAACCAAACGTTGCTTTACTTAACAGTCCAACTTTGTACATACAGATGGTAACACAGTCTTTTAGATCACAGCTTTACAAGCAGGCTTATTCCACAAGATGGCAGGTATTGATTATGCAAGATACTCAGAGGGTAAATCCACAATGCACTCAGAATCAGGTTGTACCTTTCCTCAGAAATAGCGTACACTGTTCTTTCTAGAATTCCTGTCTGGCTTTCTATCCCAAGGCCCGGATGCCTAAATGGTGGCTTAAATCCTTGGTAAAAACTATATCTTCCTCTTGTATTAGATCCTTGCTTTACTTCCTAAAGCATCTGCCCATCAGTGTTACTTATCTTTGCTTGTAATATCCTGACTTGTCTGGTGAATGACCGTGGGTTTCTCCCAGGAGGTTCTGTCCTGCTACTGGGGTGTCTCAACTGAGCTAAGCTTAGCCTCAGGAGCTTCAGGCTGACGAGGTAACTCCTCTAGTCCCCTGGAATGAACTAACTCTCTCCTGTCTGGGCCTTCCTATATATATCTAGGGCTCTCTAGTTCCCTCTAACGTCTAGGAGGCTAAACTACACCCTGACAGGCCTGACACCCAGATAACACAGGGAAAAACATGCACATGACATTCAATGCAATGAAACACATTAACCTGTGTAGTGCCCACCTTTACCTAGTGGGACACTAAAGGTGGAAAAAGTATGTGAACCATTGCATTTAATAACTGGTTGAACCTCCTTTGGCAGCAATAACTTCAACCAAACGTTTCCTGTAGTTGCAGATCAGACGTGCACAACAGTCAGGAGTAATTCTTGACCATTCCTCTTTACAGAACTGTTTCAGTTCAACAATATTCTTGGGATGTCTGGTGTTAATCGCTTTCTTGAGGTCATGCCACAGCATCTCAATCGGGTTGAGGTCAAGACTCTGTCCGGGCCACTCCAGAAGGCGCATTTTCTTCTGTTTAAGCCATTCTGTTGTTACTTTACTTCTATGTTTTGGGTCATTGTCCTGTTGCAATATCCATCTTCTGTTGAGCTTCAGCTGGTGGACAGATGGCCTTAAGTTCTCATGCAAAATGTCTTGATAAACTTGGGAAAATTTATTTTTCCTTCGATGATGGCAATCCGTCCAGGCCCTGACGCAGCAAAGCAGCCCCAAACCATGATGCCCCCACCACCATACTTCACAGTTGGGATGAGGTTTTGATGTTGTTATGCTGTGCCTCTTTTTCTCCACACATAGTGTTGTGTGTTTCTTCCAAACAACTCAACTTTGGTTTCATCTGTCCACAGAATATTTTGCCAGTACTGCTGTGGAACATCCAGGTGCTCTTGTGCAAACTGTAAATGTGCAGCAATGTTTTTTTGGACAGCAGTGGTTTCTCTGTGGTATCCTCCTATGAAATCCATTCTTGTTTAGTGTTTTACATATTGTATATTCGCTAGCAGGGATGTTAGCATATGCCAGAGACTTTTGTAAGTCTTTAGCTGACACTCTAGGATTCTTCTTCACCTCATTGAGCAGTCTGTGCTGTGCTCTTGCAGTCATCTTTACAGGATGGCCTCAACTAGGGAGAGTAGCAGCAGTGCTGAACTTTCTCCATTTATACACAATTTGTCTTACCATGGACTGATAAACAGCAAGGCTTTTGGAGATACTGTTATAACCCTTTCCAGCTTTATGCAAGCCAACCATTCTTAATAGTAGGTCTTCTGAGAGCTCTTTTGTGCAAGGCACCATTCACATCAGGCAATGCTTCTTGTGAAAAGCAAACCCAGAACTGGCTTGTGTTTTTTATAGGGCAGGGCAGCTGTAACCAACGCCTCCAATCTCATCTCATTGATTGGACTCCAGTTGGCTGACATCTCACTCCAATTAACTCTTGGAGATGTCATTAGTCTAGGTGTTCACATACTTTTTCCACCTGCTCTGTGAATGTTTACATGGTATGGTCAATAAAAAACATGGTAACATTTAATTTTTTGTGTGTTATTAGTTTAAGCAGACTGTGATTGTCTATTGTTGTGACTTAGATGAAGATCAGATCACATTTTATGGCCAACTTGTGCAGAAATCCATATCATTCCAAAGGGTTCACATACTTTTTCTTGCAACTGTAGCTTCCTGGGTTGGCGGCTATAAATTGAGTGGCATACCGATTTGTTTCTGCCATGACTACGTCCAAGTCAAGAACAGCTCAAAAAATCCCAGTGCCGAACCAATCTGAGCTGTCTCAACCCGAACTCCAGACTGGGCGGTGAAAGGGGGAATTAATGGTGCGGCTGAAGTTGGGGACTGCCAATCAGTGTTTGCCAGCACCTCAGGGACTCTAGGGGCTCTACGGGCCTGTCTGTGCGGTGGCTGCGACGGGGTAACTATTGCATGTGCCACCGTACCAGCTTCAACTGCCCTTCTGGTGCTCGCCACTTCACCATGTTGTACGGCAGTGCTGGTACAAGGTCCAGGGTGGGCTGCGCTGCTGGTGTATGTCTCACCATGTAATCCGACAGCGCCAGCCCCACTCTGCTGCCCTCGAAGCGGGTCCTGCACAACCTGTGGTGTAGCAACATGGGGCCGGGTACGCCTGGTGCTATCAGGGACCTCAACCTCCTCGTCCGAACTTTGGGTCAGACTGCCACTGCTTTCTACAGGTTCATATTCTGACCCGCTGGATTCGTCAGATGAGGGTTCCCATTCCTCATCCGACTGGGTCAGAAGCCTGTAGGCCTCTTCAGAAGAAAACCCCTTGTTTGACATTTGGACTCTAAATTTAGGGGGTATTCCCTGAGACTACCCAAGAAAAAAAGCAAGCCTGTCTTACAAATGGGAGGTTAGCGAAGTACCGGAGGCCGCTGCGATTGATAAAAAATATCAAAACTGATTTTTTTTTTATTGCCGCAGCGCTTGTAAAGTGATTGTGCAGTGATCCCAAAAATATATATTTTTTGTCACTACGGCGGGGCGGGTGTGGGTGAACGCACTCTAATACTATTATAGATCTGACTGTGATCAGTTTTGATCACTTACAGATACTATAAAAGTACAAATGCTGATTAGCGATACGCTAATCAGCGAATCAGTGACTGCGGTGCGGTGGGCTGGGCGCTAAACGATCGCTAACTACCTAACCTAGGGGCCTAAACTATCCTAAAACCTAACAGTCAATACCAGTGAAAAAAAACATGTGACAATTTACACTGATCACTTTTTTCCCTTTCACTAGGTGATTGCCAGGGGCGATCAAGGGGTTAATTGGGTTGATGGGGGGTGATCTGGGGGCTAAGTGTAGTGTTTGGTGTACTCACTGTGAACTGTGCTCCTCTGCTGGAACCATCCGACCAAAAGGACCAACAGAGGAGCACAGCAGCCATTTAACACATTATTTTTATAAATATAAAGTGTTAACTGGCTTGTGATTCGTTTTTTTGAAAATCATCAGCCTGCCAGCAACGATCATTGGCTGGCAGGCTGATGATGTAATACCCCTCTAACTTTTGCCGGTCCGCGATGCGCACGCGCGGGCCGGCTTTGAGCATCATCTCGCGTCTCGCGAGATGACGCGCCGATGCGTGACTCTGCCTGAGACAGCCGCCTACCGGAACGCGATCCTGCGTTAGGCGGTCCGGAGGCGGTTAATAGATTAAAATTAGTTTTACAAAACAATGTCAACATAACAGACATACTGTATGGTGACACTATCCATCCACAGAGAAATTCAAATTTAACCATATTAACTATATAACCACATAAAGTGACAGGTCAGATTTGCAAAAGTTGGTTGAGTCAGGAAGGTAAAAAATGGCTGTGTCCTTAAGGGGTTAAAATATCATATATTGTAATACCGTATTTTTCACCCCATAAGACGCACTTTCTCCCCCCCAAAAGTGGGGTAAAAATGCCCCTGCGCCTGCTGCCATTTTACATCGCAGTCTGCGATGCTGCAGCTTAGCAGACTGCGATGTATCATCAGCTGGAGAGGGAGGAGGGGCCGGTGTCATGCAAACGCAGCGGGGCTGGTGCGGTCACTGTACTCCAGCCCCGCCGCTCACTCACTTCCTTAATGCCCAAACTTTTTATAATAATAACTTTAATTGAAGTTCTGATCCCCAGCCCTATCTGTACTACTTACTAAATGTCCTGTAGCAGGCAGAGCAGGGCGACCGGCCGGCCGTAACTCACTGATGTCACGTGCCTGCGCCGCCTACTTCATCCATAAAGTAGGCGGCGCAGGCACGTGACATCAGTGAGTTGCGGCCGCCCGGCCGCCCTGCTCTGCCTGCTACAGGACATTTAGTAAGTAGTACAGATGGGGCTGGGGATCAGAACTTCAATTAAATTTATTATTATAAAAGGTTTAGGCAATAAAGCAGTGAGTGAGCGGTGGGGCCGGAGTACAGTGACCGCACCAGCCCTGCCGCATTTGCATGCCACCGGCACCTCCCACAGGTTTAGCTCCGGTATATTAGGGCATCTGTGGATGCCACTATTATGGGTGGGGAATATGTGGATGGACCTTTTATGGGGTGGGGGATCTGTGGGTGACACATATATAGCAGTGCCATCCGCAGATCCACCCCGCCATAACAGTGCCATCCACAGATCCCCCTCCATAACAGTGCCATCCACAGATCACCCCCCATAACAGTGCCATCCACAGATCACCACCCCATAACAGTGTCATCCACAGATCACCCCCCATAACAGTGCCATCCACAGACCCCCCTACAACAGTGCCTCCTCAGATCCCCCCATAACAGTGCCATCCACAGATCCCCCCCATAAAATTGCCATCCACAGATCCCCCCATAACAGTGCCACCCACAGATCCCCCATAACAGTGCCACCCACAGATCCCCCATAGTAGTGTCATGCACAGACACATTAGTTCAAAACCCACCAAAAGCACACCTTTTGGTTAAAAATATTTTTTTTCTTATTTTCCTCCTCAAAAACCTAGTTGTGTCTTATGGGGCAAAAAATACGGTTCCTTGTGGACAGTGCATTGTTATACATTTTTAATTTTCAATTTTGCACACTTGTTCATTGATAGACATCAAAGCAGCAGTGATCTCATTTTTATGATGCACATCATGGTACTGGGAATGGTACACATTGGTACCAATGACAAAGTCAGGGGGAGATGGAAGGTCCTTAAAAATTATTTTAGGGATCTAGGAGAGAAGCTCAAGTCCAGGAACCCAAGGTAATGTTTTTAGAAATATTACCAGTGCCACAAGCACCACTAGAAAAACAGAATAAATAAGTGGCTCAGTAGCTGGTGCAGAAAGGAAGAATTTGGGTTAATGGGCTGCAACTTAAAGGGATTGTCCAAGTTATATTTATTGATGACCTATCAGCTGTTTGAAGAGAAGGTGTGCGCCATGCCAGCGCTGTCTCCTCTTCATTGTTTACCTGCTCGCTGTTGCATCTGCAGCGGTGAGCAGGTGAAATTTCATCCAAGCTGTCCCATTCATTTCAATGGGATGGATTGCTCCTACACAAGCGTATAGAAGTACTCCATACCATTGAAATGAATGGGACGGCTTGGGTGTAGTTACACCTGCTCACCGCTGCAGAGGCGACGGCGAGAAGGTAAACAATGAAGAGGAGGCAGCGCTGGTACGGCGCGCCTTCTCTTCAAACAGCTGATCGGCCGGGGTGCCGGGTGTCGGACCCCAGCCGATCTGATAATGATATTCCCAGCCGATCTGATAATGATATCCTGGGGATAGGTCAATACATATAACTTGGACAAACCCTTTAATGGGAAGGTGCAGCTGTTCTGGGGGAAAGAATGGTTAAATGGCTGGAGAAGCTTATAAACTAGGATCTGGAGGAGAGAAGGTGATAATACTGATATGGGGGTAGAAAGAGTAGCTAGAGAGTGGGATATACGGAGGGGGCAGTGAGCACAGGGATTAGTGATGGGCGTAGGGAGATGACTGGGAATACTGTACACTCAAGAAAAATATAGCTGCTGGTAATGTAAACCTGTTACAAACCATCAATACAATAAAGGTACCCAAGAAAAATCTCAAATATTAACTTTCCAGGAGCTTAAATAGTAACTTAAAATCTTCACAAATGTCAGAAGTGTAGCAAGCAAAATAGGGGAGATGGAGTCTATGGTACTAAAGTAACACATAGATGTAGTTAGTCTGGCTGAGACATGGTTGGATTCAAGTTCAGGGTTTTGCACTCTTGAAAAAGACAAGGGCATAGAAAAGATAGTTGCGTGTGCCTGTATGTGAGGAGTGATATGAAGGCGAGTGTGAAAGAGGCAATTGTGGGTGAAGATTTTTAAACCTTTTGGGTGGAGTGACAGAGGGAAATAAACTTTGAAAAACTAATACTTTTACTTGGTGCAATCATTAGACCCCCTTACATCACAGAGAAGATAGAAGTTCAGCTGTATAACCAAATAGAATGGGCTGCACAGTCTAGTGCAGTGGTCACAATGGGAGATTTTACTGTCTCAAGATATTGACTGGGGTCATGGTTGGGTTGATGCTCCGTTGGATCTGGTAATTTCTAACTATGCAGAGCATGTTGGAAATGTTCCTGAAACACTAGGTAAAAGTTACCACAATACAATTATATTCCTCCTAATCTATAAAAAGCAAACCCTGGCTGGGAGGGCAAGCATAACTGAATTGCCAGGGTTGAGAGCAGCATTTCACGCATAGACTGTGAGTTGCTATTGACACAGTATAGTGGATAAAGGGGAGAGCTTTAAATCCACATTGGGTAATTACACTGCAAAATGTATTCCTGTAGGTAACAAGTATAAATGGTTAAAATTAATCCTCACATGGCTTACAACTACTGCATAAAGAAGGCATCCTCAAACTGCGGCCCTCCAGCTGTTGCAAAACTACAACTCCCAGCATGCCCAAACAGCCTACACATATCAGCCTACAGCAGGGCATTGTTTGAGTTGTAGTTTTACAACAGTTGGAGGGCCGCAGTTTGAGGATGCCTGGCATAAAGTGTAATAAATAAAAAAAGGGCATTTAAAAAATACAAATCTGAGGGGTCACCTGTAGCCTTTGAAATTTACAAAGGGATTAATAAAGTATGTAAAAAAATAAATAACATTTGCAAAAATACAAAATGAATGGCAGGTGGTAAAAAAGAGCAAAACAAATCCCCCAAATTCTTTAAATATATACATGCTATAAAACCAAGGTCAAAGCAGCTCGGCCCCCTAAACAATGGTAAAGTGGCCTAGTCAGGAAAGATAAGGGAAAGGCATAGATAATACATTTTTTCGTTCTGTATATACAAAAGAAGAGAAAGAAGCTGATATTGGTGGTACATATGGGTGGTGCCAGTGTGTTAGTGTAGTGTCCCACTAGGTAGGAGTGGGCACTACACAAGGATCAATTGGGTAGCGTGTACTTCTACTCACAAGGGACCGTGATATTGTATTTATCCATGCATTTAATGTAAATTGCTGTGTGTTTTTACATGCAATATTTCCCCTGTCATATGCTTTGCAGGCCTAGTTGGGTGTAGTTAGACATCCCAGACACTAGAGGGAGATAGGGAGCCCCTAGTATAAATGTCCAGGCCCAGACAGGGAGTGGTTAGGTCATAGTCAGGAGTCTGTGGAGACAGAAGTAGGAAGGCACCAGCCCAGGATATGCTGAGGGCCTCCTCCTGACATGCAGCTGGACAGTCCTGGTTTCTAGCTGCACCAAGGGGCTAGATGAAGTACAGCCTGCTTGGAGACCGAATGTATTCCAGGGGACTAGAGGAGTTACCTCGTCAGCCTGAAGCTTCTGAGGCTAAGGATAGCTCAGTTGAGATACCCCAGTAGCAGGACAGCACCTCCTGGGAGAAACCCACAGTCCTTCACCATTCAAGTAAGGATATTTCCAACAAAGATAAGTAACACTGATAGGCAGAGGCATTAGAAAGCAAAGCAAGGATTTAATACGAGAGGAAGATATATATTTTACCAAGGATTTAAGCCACCATTTAGGCATCCGGGCCTTGGGATTGAAACCAGACAGGAGTTCTAGGAAGAACAGTGTACACTATTTCTGAGAAAAGGTACAACCTGATTCTGAGTGCATTGTGGATTTTCCCTCTGAGTATCTTGCATAATGAATACCTGCCATCTTGTGAAATAAGCCTGCTTGTGAAGCTTGTGCTCTAAAGGACTGTATTACCATCTGTATGTACAAAGTTGGGCTGTTAAGTAAAGCAATGTTTGGTTCACTATACCACCTGTGTACCTCACTTATTCCAACTATAAGCCGGTGTGCCACCGTCACAGGCACTGGCGTCACGAACCTTAAAGGGACCTTGCCCCAGGCACTCAAAATACCCGTAACATCCAGGGCACCTCATCCACCATCAGGCCTGGTCCCTACATACAGAGTGTGCCCCAGAGGAACCGTGTCTACCTCTCCTTCACTGCCACATGCTTGCCCAGGGTTCTCCAATACAGTGAGCAACCCTCGATTGCCCATAACCGTGACCTCACTTCGCTATACCCTGCAGGTCTGGCGTGTTGCATTAGTACATCCAGTAATATACTAAATTGGCTAACTGTAGATATAGTTCAAGCAGGGGTGCACCACCAATGAGGCCAGGTGAGGCGATTGCATCAGGCAGCACCAGGTAGAGGCAAGAGGGGGGCAGCTGAAGAGCCATGGGCAATGAGCACTTTCATTATGGCAAAGGGGTTAGGGGGTGCGCCGTTACTGTTCTGTAGTTATAAAAGTAACAGTGGGTTGCAGTAACCTCTGCAACCCACTGTGTTTCCTCATAAATTACCATGGCATCGACCTGTAGTTCTTAGCCTTTGTAAGGTCGAGCATGCTCAGTGTGTTGCTATCAGTTCTTTAGCTAAATGTCTTGAAACAAAGGGTGTGTTAGTGTGTGCTGATTACTGAGTAGAGGGGGCGTGACCAGACTGTATATCAGGCAGCCAATCAATAAACATCAACACTCATGAACAAGCACATATCACAGTAGAAAAGCTAGGGATTGTGGGGATTGTAGTAGAGCTACACAAATGGATTGCAAGGTAAAATGAAGCTCTGGTTATATGTATAGGTTTGGGTTCTGGTTGGGTCACAGCTTCCAGGTGACAAGAATAGGCATATTCTATTAGCCGGTGTCTGTGTTTTGTGGATCCGCAAAACACACACGGACGTGTAAATGGACCCTAAATGATGTTATCAGCTCAGGCCATTTGCCTAACCTCATAATCATGTACAGAAAATAGATTTTATTGCATGACACGGAGGCTCATATTGCTATCTCTTTCTTTACTAGATTAAACAGCAGCAAAGAAAAAATACAAGTCAAACAAGTTGCCATGGCAACAGAACCCTCCCCATATGACCCAGTATAATAGGTCTGGACCCCGAACACTCCTCCTCTTTCTTTGCTGCTACTTCCACAGATAAGTACCTTGTGTGGGCTAATCTGTGGGGCTTAATATTGTTAAGGGCATTATCTCCCTTCTCAATTTATTTAGGCAATTGTTCTATTCCTTTACTGTGTATAGGTTTACTGTCCATATATTTTCTTCCTTAGGTATATATATATATCTGTATTGATTTCGTTATTCTATTGCTTTGTGGGTCCCCCTGAAGTGTTTTTTATTCCACAGGATTCGGTCGGTTAATTCCGTCTACCGCCCCCCTCCTGTTTACCCTCTTACTTTATAAGTTTCGCTCTTCCCTCGCTCCTGTGCGCTCCCGTCGGCGGCCGTTGTCTCGCGGGACTTCGGCCGCCATATTCTTATCTTGTCTTCTGTCCTGCTTCTTCTCCGATTCTTCGTGCCGTTCTTTGGCCTGTTCTCGCGAGATCTCGCGCTTCCTTGCTCTCAGCATCGCGAGATCTCGCTTGGGACCGTTCACTGTATATTCCTTGCTCCCAGCATCGCGAGATCTCCCTTGTGACTGTTCAGTTGTATATTGGAGCGGACGGTTTTCCGGCAGTAGCGCTCTGTTTTTTGCCTTAGTGATTCCTGCTGGCCTCTAGGTTGGTTATCGCTGGGGCCCTTACATATATTAGTGCCCCGTCAATATACTGTCTGCTCTGATCCTGTCCCAGGCCATATTTTAGTCAAGCATTTATAGCTTCATTGCTTTTATCATGACTGATCACAATCGGCGTACTCCCACTCCTAGGGACTTGGAGCAGTTGTCTCTGGCCCAGGAGTCTGTTGCTGGTCAGTCTGATGATCAGGCGCTGGCGATTCAGCGCTCTGTTGCTATGGCCATTCAATCCGCTATGGGGTCCATGGCTTCGGCCATATCGCACTCCATCTCTGAAGCTTTCCTTTTGCATAATCCACCCTCTAAGGATAGTTCTACCCCTGCACCCTCTAGTTCTTGGGCACCTGCCCCTGAGTTACCTGCCTCCAGAACCATTAATATTGGTGAGTTACCTGCCACCCTAGATAGCGCGCCTCGTCCGCGCAAAAGAGCCTACGCCCGCCAGGCAGAAAAGGCGATGCAGTGGAAATGCGCCAGAGCAGTCTACCGCAGTCTACCAACCCCATCCCTTTCTTCAGTTTCCTGTGTTTTCCCACGTTTGGGCTGCAATAACCTCGGACCCATGGGTTCTCTCTACTGTGCTAGGCACGCACTCATCAACCCTGTCCCGACTGGCTCGGGAATTTTGGACCTTCTGCCTTTCCAGGGACATCACCGTAGTTGCAAAATACCTACCCGGTCTCCACAACACTCACGCGGACTGGAGTTTGCGTTTTCTTTCCGATTCCAGCGATTGGAAGCTAGACTCGACTGTGTTTGCTTCTATATCCTCCCTTTGGGGACCCTTTTATTTGGACCTTTTTGCGTCCCGTCTGAATTCTCAGCTGCTCCGTTTCTACAGCTGGCGTCCAGATCCGGACGCGGAGGCAATAGACGCCCTGTTGCAAGACTGGTCGGGTCACCTGATGTATGCCTTCCCACTATTTGCCCTGATTCCCAGTGTCCCTGGCTCAGATTCGCCTACAGAGGGCCGAACTAGTCCTGATTGTCCCGTTCTGGACCACACAATCGTGGTTTCCTCAACTGTTGGAAGTCCTGGTTCAGTGCCCATTACTTCTCCCAATGTTTCCGGACCTCTTACTGGATCCTTTGGGTCTTCAACATCCTCTCATCCTGGAGGGATCTCTACAGCTCCTCGCCTGCAGGGTCTCGGGGGACCCTGGCAGGGCGCTGCAATTTCGGACTCAGCTAGACGTCTTTTGGAAGACGCATGGGCTCCCGGAACCAGACGGTCCTATTGTTCGGCCTGGAAATCTTGGGCTAACTGGTGCATGGCTAGGAACGTGGATCCCTTATCAGCTCCTGTAACGGAGATTTTGGAATTCCTCACATCTCTATTTGACAAGGGTAGGGCTTATTGTACAATCAATTTGTATCGTTCGGCAATTTCAGCCTCTCATCTAGGTTTTAGTGGGGTTCCTGCGGGTCAACATCCCTTGGTGTGTCGTCTTCTTAGAGGCTCTCGCCTTTCGCGGCCTCCCAGGCCACGTTTCTCTTCTACCTGGGATGTTTCTTCTGTCCTTTCTCTTTTTTCATCCTGGCCGCCCAATTCAGAACTTTCCTTGCGTCAGATTTCCGCTAAATTGGTATCCCTTTTTTGTCTAGTCTCTTGTAAGAGAGTCTCTGATGTTAGGGCCTTGGACTACGACGCTCGTTCTTTTACTCCGGATGGGGTGGTGTTTAATATCACCCGTTGCACCAAGACCAATATTCGTTCAGTGTCTTACCCATGTTTCCCGGATTCTCCATCTCTATGCCCGGTCGCTTGTCTGAGAGAGTATGAGTCTCGTACTTCTTCTCATCGTATCTCCTCTTGTTCTCACCTTTTCCTATCATATCGCCGCCCTTTTCAACCTGTCACCAGCGTCACCTTGGCCAGATGGGTTAAATGGATTATGTCCCAAGCAGGAGTGGATACCGCGGTATTCACCGCCCATTCCACCAGGGGTGCTGCTGCAACTTCCATGGCAGTCGCCGGAGCACGATTGGAGGACATTATGCGTCTGGCGGACTGGTCCCGGGTGTCTACATTCCGTGAGTTCTATTTTCGTCCTTCTTCTCATGCTTTTACTTCAGTTGTTTCCCAGCTTTAAACTCGCAGTATGAGCCTCCGTGTCATGTAATAAAATTGCATGATTTTCCTATTTTATGACGTAAAGTCATGATTTTATTAAGGACACGGAGGCGAGTATTGCCCCTCCCTTCCCTCCCTGATTTATTCTGTTGTCATTTTACTTCTGAGATTGATACCTTCATTATGCTATGTTTTTAGTCTCGTACTGTATTTGAATGTTCCCTGGCTGCAGAAAATCTTGCTAATAGCTTTGCCATTCTTCCTTAAAAAGGTCGATTACCCTTTGTTTTCTGTTTTTTCTTTCTCAGGATGAACTTACCTATTACGCTACGACGGCTGACTGCAGCGTCTACCTTTTCGTTTTCCGGCTCTGCGAATCCGGTTCCATGAGGATTTCGTCTTAAGTTTTTCCTTTTCAGCTGGGACTTTCTTCAAGTTGGATTGTTCAGTTCTTCTGTTGCGGAATCACCATCAAAGAAAGAGGAGGAGTGTTCGGGGTCCAGACCTATTATACTGGGTCATATGGGGAGGGTTCTGTTGCCATGGCAACTTGTTTGACTTGTATTTTTTCTTTGCTGCTGTTTAATCTAGTAAAGAAAGAGATAGCAATACTCGCCTCCGTGTCCTTAATAAAATCATGACTTGACGTCATAAAATAGGAAAATCATGCAATTTTATTCTACAACCAGATAATTCAAACAATATGTATGTTTTAATTTGAAAGATAAGTATAGATGGCATATTCCCTTTAAATGCATAAAACACATTAAGCCATGGTGATGACATGCAGTCCACAGCCAAGAGAGCATGCATGTGTGCGCATATATAGGAAGTCTATTACATCCGCTTAAAGGTGTTTGTTTATTATCTAAATCTGATTTATCTTGGTTCTGGTACTGTAACTATGCAATAAAAATGGTTTTGCCTTTACATCTGTACAGTAAACCTTGTTTTGATACCTTGTCTGTACAGTAAGTCAGGTTCTAACAATAATGGATATGCCCAGTTCCAGCCAACTCCACTAGAAGAGTCATGTTCAGACTGCAGAAAGTACAATGTGTATATATATATATATATATACGGAAATTATTTTTTTTACCAGCAGCACCACCAGGCCAAAAAACAAATATAGAGGGTGCACTGTCCGAGTATGGTAAATGGTGCTTACCCACTGATACGGAACAAAGAAATCGGACTGCACTCCAGTTGAATCTTCAATGAAAAAAGGTTTATTCACCCATAGGTGGCACAAGCGACGTTTCGGCTCACATATGAGCCTTTCTCAAGCTTGAGAAAGGCTCATATGTGAGCCGAAACGTCGCTTGTGCCACCTATGGGTGAATAAACCTTTTTTCATTGAAGATTCAACTGGAGTGCAGTCCGATTTCTTTGTTCTATATATATATATATATATATATATATATATATATATGTGTGTATACACACAAACCAAAAGTTTGGACACACCTTCTTATTCAAAGAGTTTTCTTTATTTTCATGACTATGAAAATTGTAGATTCACACTGAAGGCATCAAAAGTATGAATTAACACAAGTGTAATTATATACATAACAAAAAAGTGTGAAACAACTGAAAATATGTCATATTCTAGGTTCTTCAAAGTAGCCAGCTTTGATTACTGCTTTGCACACTCTTGGTATTCTCTTGATGAGCTTCAAGAGGTAGTCACCTGAAATGGTCTTCCAACAGTCTTGAAGGAGTTCCCGAGATGCTTAGCACTTGTTGGCCCTTTTGCCTTCACTCTGCGGTCCAGCTCACCCTAAACCTTCTCGATTGGGTTCAGGTCCTGTGACTGTGGAGGCCAGGTCATCTGGCGCAACGCCCCATCACTTTCCTTCATGGTCAAATAGCCCTTACACAGCCTGGAGGTGTGTTTGGGGTAATTGTCCTGTTGAAAAATAAATGATGGTCCAACTAAGGCTACTTTCACACTAGCGTTCTGCTGTTCGCTCGTGAGCTCCGTTTGAAGGAGCTCACGAGCGGAGCAGAACGCTTCCGTCCAGCCCTGATGCAGTCTGAATGGATGCGGATCCGCTCAGACTGCATCAGTCTGGCGGCGTTCAGCCTCCGCTCCGCTCGCCTCCGCACGGCCAGGCTGACAGCTGAACGCTGCTTGCAGCGTTCGGGTGTCCGCCTGGCCGTGCGGAGGCATGCGGATCCGTCCAGACTTACAATGTAAGTCAATGGGAACGGATCCGCTTGAAGATGACACCATATGGCTCAATCTTCAAGCGGATCCGTCCCCATTGACTTTACATTGAAAGTCTGAACGGATCCGCTCAGGCTACTTTCGCACTTAGAAACTTTTCTAAGTTATTAATGCAGACGGATCCGTACTGAACGGAGCCTCCGTCTGCATTAATATGATCGGATCCGTTCAGGACGGATCCGATCAAACGCAAGTGTGAAAGTAGCCTAAACGCAAACCGTATGGAATAGCATGTCTCTGCAAGATGCTGTGGTAGCCATGCTGGTTCAGTATGCCTTCAATTTTGAATAAATCCCCAACAGTGTCACCAACAAAGCAGCCCCATACCATCACACCTCCTCCTCCATGCTTCACGGTGGGAACCAGGCATGTAGAGTCCATCCGTTCACCTTTTCTGCGTCGCACAAAGACACGGTGGTTGGAACCAAAGATCTCAAATTTGGACTCATCAGACCAAAGCACAGATTTCCACTGGTCTAATGTCCATTCCTTGTGTTCTTTAGCCCAAACAAGTCTCTTCTGCTTGTTGCCTGTCCTTAGCAGTGGTTTAGTAGCAGATATTCTACCATGAAGGCCTGATTCACACAGTCTCCTCTTAACAGTTGTTCTAGAGATGTGTTTGCTGCTAGAACTCTGTGTGGCATTGACCTGGTCTCTAATCTGAGCTGCTGTTAACCTGCGATTTCTGAGGCTGGTGACTTGGATGAACTTACCCTCCACAGCAGAGGTGACTCTTGGTCTTCCTTTCCTGGGGCTGTCCGCATGTGAGTCAGTTTCTTTGTAGCGCTTGATGGTTTTTGTGACTGCACTTGGGGACACTTTCAAAGTTTTCCCAATTTTTCGGACTGACCGACCTTTATTTCTTAAAGTAATAATGGCCACTCGTTTTTCTTTACTTAGAATTTGTATTATGGCAAGAAAAAAGCAGCTAACAGTCTATTCAGTAGGACTATCAGCTGTGTATCCACCTGACTTCTCCACAACGCAACTGATGGTCCCAACCCCATGTATAAGGCAAGAAATCCCACTTATTAAACCTGACAGGGAAAAACTGTGAAGTGAAAACCATTTCAGGTGACAACCTCTTGAAGCTCATCAAGAGAATGCCAAGAGTGTGCAAAGCAGTAATCAAAGCAAAAGGTGGCTACTTTGAAGAACCTAGAATATGACATTTTCAGTTGTTTCACACTTTTTTGTTATGTATATAATTCCACATGTGTTAATTCATAGTTTTGATGCCTTCAGTGTGAATCTACAATTTTCATAGTCATGAAAATATAGAAAACTCTTTGAATAAGAAGGTGTGTCCAAACTTTTGGTCTGTACTGTATACACACACACACACACACGACCCTTGAATGGGAGACTATGGTTCTGAATGGGCACAGTGGTTGCAGCCCTTCATTTTATTGATCATGGAAAGGTCTAAGGACCCAGACCACGATTGATTCAAACTTTTGAAATTATAGGTATAAGATTAGAAACCTGTAAATTACAGGGTCGACACACCCACCAGTGAGCCAGAAAACTCCATCTTCTTGCCTCTGAACTTTGAGGTTTTCCACTAAAAAAGCAATTGGTTCGGGAACAACTGGAGACTGATACATCCGTTGAACATCATCCTGTTACACAAAATGGACACATAAGCAATTAGATTGTTAGTAAGGTTACAACGGTAGGATCTCCTTACAAATGCTTACTTCTAAGGAGACAAAGCCTACAAATGACTGCCAGACCGCTTATAAATTAGTTCCATTTTATTGCATGATTACACATATTACACAAACATGATAAAAATAATATAGTGCAGGGAAAGAAATGACATCATCTGGAGGATAAACACAGCGGATACTACGTCCATAAATCAGTCCATCATATGTCATATGATGGAGGATAAAGTGCTAATGCAAAGACATGTTCATACACAATCAAAGGACATAGAATGGTTACACATGCTGTGTCTCCTCCAGGATGGCGTCAACCCCGACGGGTGTTTCGGCGAACCTTCGCCTGGGGTTCAAAGGTTCACCGAAATGCGCGTCGGGGTTGACGCCATCCTGGAAGAGACAAAGCATGGGTAACCGTTCTATGTCCTTTGATTGTGTATGAACATGTCTTTGCATTAGCACTTTATCTTCCATCATATGACATAGTAGGACTGATTTATGGATGTAGTATCCGCTGTGTTTATCCTCCAGATGATGTCGTTCCTTTCCCTGCACTATATTCTTTTTATCATGTTTGTGTAATATGTGTAATCATGCAATAAAATGGCACTAATTTATAAGTGGTCTGGCAGTCATTTGTAGGCTATGTATCATGGTGTTTTGCCATAGGCTTATGCCAATTATCTACCCTTTGAGTAGTAAGAGATTCCCTGGTTGGGGCATATTATATATTTTTTTTTTTTACTTCTAAGGAGGCACAGTAGTTGTTTACTGTATCAAACAAGCATTCACAGACAGTTTAAAGGGAACCTGTCACCTGGAAAACCCATATTATACCAACCACAGTACCTTTAAGTATCCCCCAGTGTGTTGCTAATCATGATTTTCTTTCTTCATTCTGTCTCCTCATATTTGTTAAAAATCGCAGTTTTAATGTCGGTTGGCGCCTTCTCCAAGTCAGGCTTGAAGTCAAGGGGGCAGCAGCCTCCTTGCTTAAAGGCACGATAAGCCTGTCCCATACCCCTTCTCTCTACATTGTGATGGACATCTTGCAAAAAAAATAAAAAAAAAAAATATATATATATATATATATATATATATATATATATACAGTACAGACCAAAAGTTTGGACACACCTTCTCATTCAAAGAGTTTTCTTTATTTTCATGACTATGAAAATTGTAGATTCACACTGAAGGCATCAAAACTATGAATTAACACATGTGGAATTATATACATAACAAAAATGTGTGAAACAACTGAAAATATGTCATATTCTAGGTTCTTCAAAGTAGCCACCTTTTGCTTTGATTACTGCTTTGCACACTCTTGGCATTGTCTTGATGAGCTTCAAGAGGTAGTCACCTGAAATGGTTTTCACTTCACAGGTGTGCCCTGTCAGGTTTAATAAGTGGGATTTCTTGCCTTATACATGGGGTTGGGACCATCAGTTGTGTTGTGGAGAAGTCAGGTGGATACACAGCTGATAGTCCTACTGAATAGACTGTTAGAATTTGTATTATGGCAAGAAAAAAGCAGCTAAGCAAAGAAAAACAAGTGGCCATTATTACTTTAAGAAATAAAGGTCAGTCAGGGAAATTGGGAAAACTTTGAAAGTGTCCCCAAGTGCAGTCACAAAAACCATCAAGCGCTACAAAGAAACTGCCTCACATGCGGACAGCCCCAGGAAAGGAAGACTAAGAGTCACCTCTGCTGCGGAGGATAAGTTCATCCGAGTCACCAGCCTCAGAAATCGCAGGTTAACAGCAGCTCAGATTAGAGACCAGGTCAATGCCACACAGAGTTCTAGCAGCAGACACATCTCTAGAACAACTGTTAAGAGGAGACTGTGTGAATCAGGCCTTCATGGTAGAATATCTGCTAGGAAACCACTGCTAAGGACAGGCAACAAGCAGAAGAGACTTGTTTGGGCTAAAGAACACAAGGAATGGACATTAGACCAGTGGAAATCTGTGCTTTGGTCTGATGAGTCCAAATTTGAGATCTTTGGTTCCAAACACAGTGTCTTTGTGCGACGCAGAAAAGGTGAACAAATGGACTCTACATGCCTGGTTCCCACCGTGAAGCATGGAGGAGGAGGTGATGGTGTGGGGGTGCTTTGCTGGTGACACTGTTGGGGATTTATTCAAAATTGAAGGCATACTGAACCAGCATGGCTACCACAGCATCTTGCAGCGGCATGCTATTCCATCCGGTTTGCGTTTAGTTGGACCATCATTTATTTTTCAACAGGACAATTACACCTCCTGTGTAAGGGCTATTTGACCATGAAGGAGAGTGATGATGTGCTGCGCCAGATGACCTGGCCTCCACAGTCACCAGACCTGAACCCAATCGAGATGGTTTGGGGTGAGCTGGACCGCAGAGTAAAGGCAAAAGGGCCAACAAGTGCTAAGCATCTCTGGGAACTCCTTCAAGACTGTTGGAAGACCATTTCAGGTGACTACCTCTTGAAGCTCATCAAGAGAATGCCAAGAGTGTGCAAAGCAGTAATCAAAGCAAAAAGGTGGCTACTTTGAAGAACCTAGAATATGACATATTTTCAGTTGTTTCACACTTTTTTGTTATGTATATAATTCCACATGTGTTAATTCATAGTTTTGATGCCTTCAGTGTGAATCTACAATTTTCATAGTCATGAAAATAAAGAAAACTCTTTGAATGAGAAGGTGTGTCCAAACTTTTGGTCTGTACTGTATATATATATATATATATATATATATATATATATATCCTCATTTCCCTGGTTTTTTTCTGGCCCTATGTTTACATGCAATAAAAACAATCTCTGCCCCTCCCCCTGCACTTCTAAGGTAATGGATACAAGAGCTGCCCTGAGTGACATGTCTGCCTGCTGGGAGACTCAGCAGCATTTTGCATGTGTAGGACTACAAGTCCCAGTTGTATAATGACACTGCTAAGGGAGTGGATACAAGAGCTGCCCTGAGTGCTGGGAGAATCAACAGCAACTTGTAAATGTAGAACTACAAGTCCCACTTGTATATTGACACTGCTAATACCCACAGGAACTTCCCCTACCTTCTTGTGCAATGCTCTCTCTAGTCTGTCAGATCCTGTGCCCAGAATTGTCACTGCTGCAGATAGCCAGTATGTGCAGCTGAAGGGGTTAAGAATCTTAGGAGAGAGAGCAGATAATAAGGGTGGGGCGTGGCCAGCACAGTGACGTTTCGTTTACAGGCTTGTAAATGACCTTTATCAGAGCAGGGAGAGAAGCTGACATCCCAGGTCATGTGACCCTCAGTGAAATCTGAGAAAGCAGGCTCTGGAGATAAAGTGAGTTAATTGGAAAGCTGTTACATTTGCTTAGTTAGGAACATAGAAAGAACAAAAAAATAACTCTGATAACCCCTTTAATGAATGGCGCCTCCTCTGTGGTGCTCCCTGCCTCCACCTTCCACAAGCGGCAGGACAGGCTTCTCAGTTCCTGCACTCTTCCCTCTGCCACAGCACTGACTCAGCTGGACTGACCTGTGATTCCATCCCATCTGCAGCATCTGCAGTCAACTTTGGGCAGGAGGAGGGCAGAGAGCAGGAACTAGCTGGTTTCTCTTCCTCTCCGGTATGTGGACTCCTCCTAAGAGCTCACCCTCCCCCCCCCACTCACTCCTGATGGGCTGCAGTCCTCTTCACTAAGGAAGGCAGCCCGTTCTTCTGGACACAGCAGAAGCCCCGCCTACCACTCTCTTCATGTACAGTGTGAAATGGCTGCTGGCTATAAGTAGTAACTGTGCAGCCCCCCCCCTTCACCACCACCCATGGCCCAGTCCTTTCAACATTTAGCCAAGATTGGGGTTTGATAAGACCCCCCCCCCCCCTCCATGTGTCCTCACTACTCTCCACACAGTCTGACACAGAGCCTCCAGCTTCCTCCCTTTCTTGGTTCTGCATCTTACTACTAGTAGTCTGGCAGACAGTGAGAATACACGTGAGAGTAATAACACTGCCCTCAGCTGAATTCCTGGGATGTCTGGAGACAGATGCCCAGCCATCTACAGGAATGGTAAGTGTAATGTGTGTGTACATGTGTGTGTTATGTACAGTGGAGGAAATAATTATTTGACCCCTCACTGATTTTGTAAGTTTGTCCAATGACAAAGAAATGAAAAGTCTCAGAACAGTATCATTTCAATGGTAGGTTTATTGTAACAGTGGCAGATAGCACATCAAAAGGAAAATCGAATAAATAACTTTAAATAAAAGATAGCAACTGATTTGCATTTCATTGAGTGAAATAAGTATTTGAACCCCTACCAACCATTAAGAGTTCTGGCTCCCACAGAGTGGTTAGACACTTCTACTCAATTAGTCACCCTCATTAAGGACACCTGTCTTAACTAGTCACCTGTATAAAAGACACCTGTCCACAGAATCAATCAATCAAGCAGACTCCAAACTCTCCAACATGGGAAAGACCAAAGAGCTGTCCAAGGATGTCAGAGACAAAATTGTAGACCTGCACAAGGCTGGAATGGGCTACAAAACCATTAGCAAGAAGCTGGGAGAGAAGGTGACAACTGTTGGTGCGATTGTTCGAAAATGGAAGGAGCACAAAATGACCATCAATCGACCTCGCTCTGGGGCTCCACGCAAGATCTCACCTCGTGGGGTGTCAATGGTTCTGAGAAAGGTGAGAAAGCATCCTAGAACTACACGGGAGGAGTTAGTTAATGACCTCAAATTAGCAGGGACCACAGTCACCAAGAAAACCATTGGAAACACATTACACCGCAATGGATTAAAATCCTGCAGGGCTCGCAAGGTCCCCCTGCTCAGGAAGGCACATGTGCAGGCCCGTCTGAAGTTTGCCAATGAACACCTGAATGATTCAGAGAGTGACTGGGAGAAGGTGCTGTGGTCTGATGAGACCAAAATAGAGCTCTTTGGCATTAACTCAACTCGCTGTGTTTGGAGGAAGAAAAATGCTGCCTATGACCCCCAAAACACCGTCCCCACCGTCAAGCATGGGGGTGGAAACATTTTGCTTTGGGGGTGTTTTTCTGCTAAGGGCACAGGACAACTTATTCGCATAAACGGGAAAATGGACGGAGCCATGTATCGTGAAATCCTGAGCGACAACCTCCTTCCCTCTGCCAGGAAACTGAAAATGGGTCGTGGATGGGTGTTCCAGCACGACAATGACCCAAAACATACAGCAAAGGCAACAAAGGAGTGGCTCAAGAAGAAGCACATTAAGGTCATGGAGTGGCCTAGTCAGTCTCCGGACCTTAATCCAATCGAAAACCTATGGAGGGAGCTCAAGCTCAGAGTTGCACAGAGACAGCCTCGAAACCTTAGGGATTTAGAGATGATCTGCAAAGAGGAGTGGACCAACATTCCTCCTAAAATGTGCGCAAACTTGGTCATCAATTACAAGAAACGTTTGACCTCTGTGCTTGCAAACAAGGGTTTTTCCACCAAGTATTAAGTATTTTTTTGTTAGAGGGTTCAAATACTTATTTCACTCAATGAAATGCAAATCAGTTGCTATCTTTTATTTAAAGTTATTTATTCGATTTTCCTTTTGATGTGCTATCTGCCACTGTTACAATAAACCTACCATTGAAATGATACTGTTCTGAGACTTTTCATTTCTTTGTCATTGGACAAACTTACAAAATCAGTGAGGGGTCAAATAATTATTTCCTCCACTGTATATCATAGCTGTGTTATGTGTGTATATGTGTATATGTGGAATATGTATGGCTGAGTTTATAATATACCAAGCCAACTGCTGAACATCTTGCCTGGCCCTGACAGTCTTTCACCTGTGCTGCTGCACTGAGTAGCGGTGCAAACCCTGAGGCTCTACTTCAGGTGCAGCGACTAGTGTTAAGCAAACTTGTGTTTTAAAAGGAACCTGACACTGGCATTTGATGTATAGAGCTAAGGACACGGGTTGCTAGATGGCCGCTAGCACATCCGCAATATCCAGTCCCCATAGCTCTGTGTGCTTTTATTGTGGTAAAAAATAACGATTTGATCCATATGCAAATTATCCTAAGATGTGTCCTGTACTTGAGATGAGTCCAGCGTGAAGGAGCCCAGCACTACCCTGCATCCTCAGAATCTCCTCCTTGCTCCCTGACGCCAGAAAGCCAGAGCGCCGTAATCTCGCGATGCGCGAGCTAGCGCATTCGCAGCGTCATCATAGTGTTCCTTCCCTGTGCTGGCAACAGCCTCATGGGAGGAACTGCGCATGCGCTAGCTTGTGCATCGCGAGATTACGGAGCTCTGGCTTTCTGATGTCGGGGAGCAAGGATGAGATTCTGATTCACAGTTTTCTGCATGGGAAAAATATTCTAATATTTTAATAGTGTGGGCGTTTTCACACACAGCAATATCCATGATATGTATTTTCTTTATTATTTACATTTTTTTATTTAGATTTTGGGAAAAAAGGGGGATTTAAACTTTATATTTAAAAACTTTTTGTTTTGCACTACTTTGTAGTTCCTATAGGAAACTATAACAAGCATGACAGAGTGTATGACAGAAGTTTGCTTCTGTCATACACTCCAATGCATTAGCATTGGAGTGTATGAGAGTTTCAATGTATTCCTTTGGAGCCTTACCACAGGAACTAATGAGCGGCAGCTTCAATTTATTCTGGAAGACTGAAGCTGCTGCAGGCACGCTTTGGGTCTTAGAGCATTCAGATGCCGTGGTCATGTTTGACCACGGTATCTGAAGGCTTAAAAGCCCACAATCTGCATTACCGCTAATCGCAGACTTTAGCCACTTTAGTCAGTATCTGGTGTGGTCACCATTTGCCTCACGCAGTGAAAGACATCTCTGTCACATAGAGTTGATCAGGTTTTTGAGTGTGGCCTGTGGAATGTTGGTCCAGTCCTCTTCAATAGCTGTGCGAAGTTGCAGAATATTGGCAGGAACTGGAACACGCTGTCGTATACGCCGATCCAGAGCATTCCAAACAATGGTCCTTGGGATCTTGTCACGGTATCTCTGTGCATTCAAAATGCCATCATAAAATGCACCTTTGTTCGTTGTCCATAACATATGCTTGCCCATGCCATAACCCCACTGCCACCATGGGCCCCTCGATCCACAACGTTGACGTCAGCAAACCGCTCACCCACACAACGTCACAGATGCTGTCTGCCATCTACCATGGACAATGAAAACCATGACTCATCTGTGATCAGAACGCCACTCCAACATGCCAGTCGCCATCGAATGTAAGCATTTGCCCACTCAAACAAAATGCAGCCATGTCCAGACCCCGATGAGGACGACAAGCATGCAGATGAGCTTCCCTGAGATGGTTTCTGAAAGTTTGTGCAGAAATTCTTTGGTTATGCAAACCGATTGCTGCGTTGTCCGGATGGCTGGTCTCAGATGATCATGGAGGTGAACATGCTGGATGTGGAGGTTCTGGGCTGGTGTGCGTACACGTGGTTTGCGGTTGTGAGGCCGGTTGGATGTACTGCCAAATTCTCTGAAACACCTTTGTAGACGGCTTATGGTAGAGAAATGAACATTCATTGCACGGGCAACAGCTCTGGTAGACATTCCTGCAGTCAGCATGCCAATTGCATGCTCCCTTAAACGTTGCGACATCTGTGGCATTGTGCTGTGTGATCAAACTGCACATTTCAGAGTGGGCTTTTATTGTGGGCAGTCTAAGGCACACCTTCATGCTATCTAATCAGCACCTTGATATGCCACACCTGGGAAGTGGGATGGATTATCTCGGCAAAGGAGAAGTGCTCACCAACACAGATTTAGACAGATTTGTGATTAATATTTGCGAGTAATGGGTCTTTTATGTATGTAGAAAATGTTTCAGATCTTTGAGTTCAGCTCATGCAAAATGGGAGCAAAACTGTAAGTGTTGCATTTATATTTTCGTTCAGTGTATAAATCAATCTGCTGCGCTTCTCCTGCTCTGTATCATGGTGCTTTCAGATTGCACTGCATTTCGTGCTAACAGGACCAGATTAGCAGCCTAATTAAACATGGGTGTTCTGTGCAGCAGAAATCTAAATGATATGATTAATTATAACTGGTAAAAAATTTTAAAGAGCCTCTGTCACCAGGATCAACCCTATAAAACAAGACATACTGTCTGGTTGGGCTCCTCATACCGATTAAAAAAATACCTTTCTTTTGTCTTTATATTAAATATCTGCTGAGATATCTGCGTTTTATTTATATGCAAATGAGCAAGTTCAAGCACCAGGAGGTGGAGCTGAATCATTTAACCACGGCTTTGTAACACTGCACACTCACTTTTCATCTTTATTGAAAGGAGCTAGACATCAGCATGCTGAGGGCTGAGCTGTGTGCTAGAATCTACATATCATATACTCTGTGTAGTATAGTTTCACCGCTCAGAAATCTAATCTACGCATTACTGCTTTATTCAGAAGCATAATATACGATTATAGACACCAGTATTTTTTTGCGGTCCGCAAAAAGGGGTTCCGTTTTTGTTTCCATGTGTCTTCCTTTATTTTTGGAGGATCTCCAGACATCAAGGAATGTAAAAAAAAGTCAAGTTTGCCATGCAAATGATAGGAAAAAACGGACGTGGAGGCGGATGACAATCTTGTGTGCTTGAATGAGTCCGTGAACTGTTGTCCGTGAAAAAAATAGGACAGGTCCTATTTTTTTCACGGACTGGAAACACGGATTACGGACGCGGATGACGGTGCATTAGCCGAGCTTTCCACGGACCCATTGAAAGTCAATGGGTCCGCAGAAAATCACAGAAAACGGAACAACGGACACGGGACACAACAACGGTCGTGTGCATGAAGCCTTAGACTGTATTGGCTCTGATGACCTGAAGTTATTACTTCGCGAAGTCTCGCAAGACTTTGGGTAATAACTTCAGAAATACATTTTTACTGTAAAAAACCTTTTACCGATTTTTTTTTTCCATTCTATCCACAAGTGAGATATGACCCTTGACCTCTGTAGGGCAGGAATACACAGAGAGAGAGTTTAAAATGCTTCGACCTCCCTCAGTGTTTTCCTGTCCCTATGGGGTCAGCATACAGAGAGGCCTCCCAGTTGGAAGGTGAAGAGTTTGTTTCTTTACTTTATTTTACCTTTATTCCCCTCTGTCGTCCCGCTGCAGGGGCTATGGCTAGACAGCAGGGACAACGAGGACACTCACTCTGGCCTCTGCTGGAGCCTGCAATCCTCTCACCCACTGTGACGGTCTTCTTTCCACTCTGAGTCGATGCCGAGATCACGTTGGACTGTATAACATCCCTTACGTCTGGAATGTGGGGGGGCGCTGCGCATCAACACGCTTGATGATGTCAGATGCCAGGAGGATTTGAATGGAGGCGGAGAGTGGACTCATGCGGCTCAGAAGCAGCGTCTCTGCGCCCTTGTCGGCATCTGAAGCTCCCACACCCCGCCAGGAGGGCCCTGACCCCTCTCCAGCCTGCACCCTTTGTGAGTTCCCCTATAGGGAATATAGATCTTATACCTGCATATTTTCTAAGTGGTATCTAGATCTAATAGCTGATATTTGGTTGCATAGGGAGCAAAGGAAGCCAAATCTAAAACCTGGTCTCTAAAGTGCGCCAAGAGACTTCCTGATAACTACTAAAATAAATAATTTAGGAAGAAATCAAAAATTTCCTAGCCTCCCTGAGAGCCCCTAGTCCCTCTATTCCGCCACCAAAGGAACCTAGCTTATCCACTCCATCCTCCTCTGATTCAGAAGACATTGACGAGGATGCCTCCACCTCTAGACCGATTTTTGAGGAAGACCTTGTCTCACAGGGACAGTAAAACATAGGTAGAAGCAGCACCACACGGTCCTTGGTCGATGTATCACACGATGCAACAGCCTCACCAGTGACCCACGATCCAGCAGGCCATGAAGATAGGCGAAAAACAAATTGGCACTGGCAGCATCGACATCATCCGAATTTTTATTGCAACCTCAAGACATAGTTCAAAAATGCTGCGTTTTTGTACTATGTCTTGAGGTCGCAATAAAAATTCGGATGATGTCAGATGCTGCTGGTGCCAATTTGTTTTACGCTTGTCTCACAGGGAGAGATTGTTGAAGATGATAAAAAGTATTTATTTTCCTCAGACAAGATGGTGGAACTACTTAGGGCCATTAGATCTACCATGGGTCACTAATCCACGTACAGTCCAAGATGAACTGTTTGGGGGATTACGCACCGAGAGACCTAAGATTTTTACTATTAACGAGAATGTTAAAGACATGATCCTAGACTAGTGGATTGAACCGGAGAAGAGACTAAGGGTATCCACGGAGTTTAGGAATAGGCTACGATTTGATCCTGCAGAATGTAAGATCTTTGATGAGATTCCCAAGATAGACAGTGGCGAAAGTAGTTAAAAAAACGTCCTTACCATTTGAGGACTCATCAAAATTATACAATCCGATGGAGTGTAAAGCTGACTCCCTCTTAAGAAAAGCTTGGGAAGCTTCCATGTTTGGTATATATGTGTAAAGAATAAATCAAGGCAACTGGACGTACTGTAGATTTCTTGAAAACGTTTCACTCGTTCTTCCAACAAGCTTTCTCAATTCTGAGTGAAATCACTCAGAATTGAGAAAGCTCGTTGGAAGAACGAGTGAAACGTTTTCAAGAAATCTACAGTACGTCCAGTTGCCTTGATCTTTTCTTTACAGATATATACCATGACCTGGATAAATGAGAACCTTCACAGACATCTTCCATGTTTGGTGTAAAAAACTATATTTCAGCCACATCAATTGCCAGGGCAATGTATTTCTGGTTGTCAGAATTGGACGAACATTTAAAAAACAAAACCCCTAGAGATAATATGATTAATTCCATTCCCTTATTAAAATCTGCCACAGCTCTTTTGGCTGATGCCTCAGCTGAATCAGTACAGTTTGCCGCCAAAGATGCGGCTCTAAAAAATGCTGCCAGAAGGGATTTGTGGATGAAAGCCTGGTCAGGGGATAAAGCCTCTGTTAACTCTGCGGTCCATGCCGGCGCTGCTGCCCCTAACCGCGGGCAGGGGCGACAGGCTCCCTCTTTCCCTACCGCCATGCGCCGTGTTGACTAGCGTGGGCAGCAGATACCTTAAATATGGTATCTGTGTTCCATACCAGAGTTTCCTTCCTGCTGGAGACTTACTCTCGTGTTTGAGCTTGCGTGGGTGTGTCTCTCTTCACCTATGAGGCAACACACACACATGCCCTCTGTCTCACCAGCCCATGGCTGGATTGCAGCAGGTATTTAAAGGCGCTACCCTACTACAGGACGATGCCTGAGCAACCTCATGGTTTTAGCTTGTCTATCTCCAAGTGCTAAGGTGTCTCTCTTATCTGCTTCCTTGTGTACCGGACCTTGTTCATTGAGCTCCTGGACTTTGCCTGTTTGCTGCCTGCCTCTGACCTCAGACTTTGTTTATGAACTTTGCCTGTTTGCCACCTGCCCCTGACCTCAGATCTCATCTATGGACTTTCTTTACCGCCTGCCTCTGACCTTGGACTTTGCTTACTGACTTTGATTGATTGCCGCCTGTCCAGACCCGGAACCTCCTGGCCACGCAAGTCCCCTCAGTGCTTGCACCGAGTACTCTGACTCTCTGGTCAGCTGCCATTGACTCAGGGACTTCTCTGGAGTAGCCCCTGGCAACTACCCTAATGGCCTAAGCCTATCCTCCCCATCAGAGGCTCTAGTGAAGACCAGGTAGTGGCTTAGTTACGCATCTCCAGAGTGTACCCAGTCAGTGGCGCAGTGGGTCCACACCCGCTTGCATAACAGTTTGCTCAGGCCATGGACCCCGCTGATCTAAACCCTCCCAGTCTCACCGAGTTACATCAGGAGATGGCCCAACAGCTTGAGCATCAGGATCAAATCCTGTCCTATTTACGTAATGTGTATATGCCTCTAAACAACCTGACATTTGCAACCTAGCGACATCTGGTTTCCCGGCCGTGGTTTATCCGGCTCCTGCTCCGCCATCTTCCTTCGAACCATGATCCGAACCTCGTCTATCAGCTCATCCACGCTTCAATGGTGACCCTAAACAGTGACGGGGGTTCATAAAACAATGCACCCTTCATTTTGAACTTTTGCCTCACCAATTTGCTTCGGACTGAGCCAAAGTGGCTTTTATTATGTCACACCTTACTGGGGAGGCACTGGCATGGATCAATCCTCTCTGGGAAAGGAATTGCCCCATATATCGCAGGGTGTTAGATGAGCCAGGACACACCAACTTGGCCTCATACTACTGTGGTTGCGTCAGGGAACCAATCCGTGGGCCGGTATACAGTCCACTTCCGTACCCTAGCCTCTGAACTTGGCTGGCATAATGAGGCACTTGTGGCTACCTTTTGGGAGGCTCTCTGTGGGAGAATTAAAGATGAGCTGGCCAGGCGGGATGTTCCTTCCACCTTGGATGACCTTATCTCCCTGGCTACTCGAATTAATTTGCGGTTCCAGGAATTTGCCAGTGAAGTGGCACGTTAGGGGAGACCTTTTTGTCTGGGGTCTTCTCTTCAGCAAGCTCCTTGCCCTTAGTCTTAGTCTTCCATGTTATCTGCAGTTCCTGAGCCCATAAAGGTCGACCGAGTTTGGCTGACTGAACAGGAATGTGATCACCGCCGTGCCAAAGGACTTTGTTTCTATTGTGGTGGTTCTGATCATGTGTTCTGTGCTTGTCCCCTGAAGCCGGGAAAACTCCCCAGCCTAGGGTCTGTTGGAGAGGTGGCCCTAGGTAAAGATAATTCCTCTCTACCTCAGGCTATGCCGGCAACTATGTCATTTGGAGATATTCGTTACACAGAAATGGCTCTTCTGGATTCCGGATTGGATAAAACATTGGATTAAACCGCTGATAAAAAGAAGGGGTTCCCTGAAGAGAAAGAGGCTAAAAAGAGATCCTTTGGGCCCTATTACTCCCAGTCTAGCTCTTACAGAAGGAAGGGTAAAACGGACTGTTGAAGCTATGCAAAAGGAGTCAAAAGGTAGAGGTTTACTGCTCAATCCCCAAAATAAGCAGAGTAACAAATAATGACAATGACAATAATGAGTCGGAGGAAGGTTGAAGAGATCTCTAGATCAGTGGGAACTCATTATGTCACATCCATGGGTATTAAACATCATAGCTCAGGGATACAAAATAGAATTCTCTTTAACCCCTCCAAAGAAATTTCTGCCACAACCCAGGAGTCCAGGCAAAAATCTGGCAGGGAGTACTGGATCTAGTCAAATCAGGTGTCATAAAAGTTCCAGACCCAAAAAAGGGAAAGGGTTCTACTCAAGACTCTTTTTAGTAAAAAAAGCCTGACAATACTTATCCTATGATAATAAATCTAAAAACGTTAAACAGATCAATATTGTACAGAAAGTTAAATATGTCAGTCTCCTCTACCGTTCCCCTGATCCTAAAAGGTGCCTTTATGACTTAAGTATGCTTAAAGGACACCTATTATTATATGCAGATCCATCAGAGTTCTCAAAAGTATCTAAGTTTTGCAGTAAGAGATCCAAAGGGATCCCTCCACCATTTTCAGTATAGTATGTGGCTCTTCCATATCATAAGCCCGAAGGTTTTTCACCAAACTTGTGGTGGAAATTATAGCCTCCCTACGCGGAAAAGGAGCAAATGTAATTCCTTATCTGGACGGTTTCCTTGAAATTGGCGACTCAGGAGAAGAAGCCTCCAGGGTCACAGAGGACTTTATAAACATACTATCGGATCTCGGTTGGTTGATAAATCTAAAAAAAATCAGTACTCACCCCATCCACAAAAATAAGATTCCTAGGTGTTATGGTAGATTCTGTATCCCAGAAAAGTTCTCTTCCCCAGGACAAAGCAAAGTCCCTCAAAGAGAAGGTAGCAAAGTCCCAGAGACTCCACATAGATGCTCTATTAGGAATGTGATTAGTATTTTGGGTCTCCTGACCTCTTGCATAATTTCAATCCCGTGGAGTCAAGCCCACACCAGAATTATGCAAGCATGGATCTTACAGAATTGGGACAGGAGACAATGATCCCTAGACAGACTAATCAGTATTCCACTTTCTGTCACGCTCGTGTGTGGGAGGAAAACTCCACACCGTGCATAGGAGGGAAAGGGGATACCGGAATAAGGCCTGGGAACTAGGGAAGGAAGATGAACACCTCCTAGAGAAAACCCTAAATCCAATCCTGACAGACTACCAGTATGAAAAGGCCCAAAAGTAGGCAAGTTCATACACCGTATACCTAGAATCCTATCTCACCCTATAGGACCCTGGACATAATGTCAGGACTGAGTCTACCTGTTCCTCCAAAGGGAAGGACGAACAGGAGTTTTCCTCAAGCCTAATGACAAACAGGGAAAGGTAACACAGCGATATATATATATATATATATATATATATACACATACATACATACATATACATATACATACATACATACATACAGGGAGTGCAGAATTATTAGGCAAATGAGTATTTTGACCACATCATCCTCTTTATGCATGTTGTCTTACTCCAAGCTGTATAGGCTCGAAAGCCTACTACCAATTAAGCATATTAGGTGATGTGCATCTCTGTAATGAGAAGGGGTGTGGTCTAATGACATCAACACCCTATATCAGGTGTGCATAATTATTAGGCAACTTCCTTTCCTTTGGCAAAATGGGTCAAAAGAAGGACTTGACAGGCTCAGAAAACTCAAAAATAGTGAGATATCTTGCAGAGGGATGCAGCACGCTTAAAATTGCAAGGTTTCTAAAGCGTAATCATCGAACAATCAAGCGTTTCATTCAAAATAGTCAACAGGGTCGCAAGAAGCGTGTGGAAAAACCAAGGCGCAAAATAACTGCCCATGAACTGAGAAAAGTCAAGCGTGCAGCTGCCAAGATGCCACTTGACACCAGTTTGGCCATATTTCAGAGCTGCAGCATCACTGGAGTGCTCAAAAGCACAAGGTGTGCAATACTCAGAGACATGGCCAAGGTAAGAAAGGCTGAAAGACGACCACCACTGAACAAGACACACAAGCTGAAAACGTCAAGACTGGGCCAAGAAATATCTCAAGACTGATTTTTCTAAGGTTTTATGGACTGATGAAATGAGAGTGAGTCTTGATGGGCCAGATGGATGGGCCCGTGGCTGGATTGGTATAGGGCAGAGAGCTCCAGTCCGACTCAGACGCCAGCAAGGTGGAGGTGGAGTACTGGTTTGGGCTGGTATCATCAAAGATGAGCTTGTGGGGCCTTTTTCGGGTTGAGGATGGAGTCAAGCTCAACTCCCAGTCCTACTGCCAGTTTCTGGAAGACACCTTCTTCAAGCAGTGGTACAGGAAGAAGTCTGCATCCTTCAAGAAAAACATGATTTTCATGCAGGACAATGCTCCATCACACGCGTCCAAGTACTCCACAGCGTGGCTGGCAAGAAAGGGTATAAAAGAAGAAAATCTAATGACATGGCCTCCTTGTTCACCTGATCTGAACCCCATTGAGAACCTGTGGTCCATCATCAAATGTGAGATTTACAAGGAGGGAAAACAGTACACCTCTCTGAACAGTGTCTGGGAGGCTGTGGTTGCTGCTGCACGCAATGTTGATGGTGAACAGATCAAAACACTGACAGAATCCATGGATGGCAGGCTTTTGAGTGTCCTTGCAAAGAAAGGTGGCTATATTGGTCACTGATTTGTTTTTGTTTTGTTTTTGAATGTCAGAAATGTATATTTGTGAATGTTGAGATGTTATATTGGTTTCACTGGTAAAAATAAATAATTGAAATGGGTATATATTTGTTTTTTGTTAAGTTGCCTAATAATTATGCACAGTAATAGTCACCTGCACACACAGATATCCCCCTAAAATAGCCAAAACTAAAAACAAACTAAAAACTACTTCCAAAAATATTCAGCTTTGATATTAATGAGTTTTTTAGGTTCATTGAGAACATGGTTGTTCAATAATAAAATTAATCCTCAAAAATACAACTTGTCTAATAATTCTGCACTCCCTGTATATACACTGTATATACACTCACCTAAATAATTATTAGGAACACCATACTAATACGGTGTTGGACCCCCTTTTGCTTTCACAACTGCCTTAATTCTACGTGGCATTGATTCAACAAGGTGCTGATAGCATTCTTTAGAAATGTTGGCCCATATTGATAGGATAGCATCTTGCAGTTGATGGAGATTTGAGGGATGCACATCCACGGCACGAAGCTCCCGTTCCACCACATCCCAAAGATGCTTTATTGGGTTGAGATCTGGTGACTGTGGGGGCCATTTTAGTACAGGAACTCATTGTCATGTTCAAGAAACCTATTTGAAATGATTTGAGCTTTGTGACATGGTGCATTATCCTGCTGGAAGTAGCCATCAGAGGATGGGTACATGGTGGTCATGAAGGGATGGACAGAAACAATGCTCAGGTAGCCCGTGGCATTTAAACGATGGCCAATTGGCACTAAGGGGCCTAAAGTGTGCCCAGAAAACATCCAGGGACAAAAGATCTGTTGAATCTTTCAATGAATTTATCAAATTTTGGTTATCATTCAAAAAGTATAAGCTGTCATAGTAGTCTGTAAATGTATCATTTATTCTGGAGGAATCAAACAATATTACTGTACTGAGTATATACACTGAACAAAAATATAAACGCAACACTTTCAGTTTTGCTCCAATTTTGCATGAGCTGTACTCAAAGATCTGAAACATTTTCTACATACACAAAAGACCCATTACTCTCAAATATTTTTCACATATCTGTCTAAAGCCTCATGCACACGACCATGCTGTTTTTTGCGGTCCGCCAAAAAAATGGAAGGCGCCCGTGTTGCCTTCCGCAAATCAGTCAGTGTATATTGTATCTATACTTCTGTGTTTTTTTTAAGCCACTGGCTCAGTAATTTATACAGCTTTGGGCTCTTTCACACCTGCGTTCTTTTCTTCCGGCATAGAGTTCCGTCGCCGGGGCTCTATGCCGGAAGAATCCTGATCAGTTTTATCCTAATGCATTCTGAATGGAGAGAAATCCGTTCAGGATGCATCAGGATGTCTTCAGTTCAGGACGGAACGTTTTTTGGTCGGAGAAAATACCGCAGCATGCTGCGCTTTTTGCTGCAGCCAAAAATCCTGAACACTTGCCGCAAGGCCGGATCCGGAGTTAATGCCCATTGAAAGGCATTGATCCGGATCCAGCCTTAAGCTAAACGTCGTTTCGGCGCATTGCCGGATCCGTTGTTTAGCTTTTTCTGAATGGTTACCATGGCTGCCGGGACGCTAAAGTCCTGGCAGCCATGGTAAAGTGTAGTAGGGAGCGGGGAGCAGTATACTTACCGTCCATGCGGCTCCCGGGCGCTCCAGAGTGACGTCAGGGCACCCCACGCGCATGGATGACGTGATCGCATGGCACGTCATCCATGTGCATGGGGCGCTCTAACGTCATTCTGGAGCGCCCCGCGAGCCGCACGGACTGTAAGTATACCGCTCCCCCGCTCCCCACTACTACTATGGCAACCAGGACTTTAATAGCGTCCTGGCTACCATAGTAACACTGAACACATTTTGAAGACGGATCAGTCTTCAAATGCTTTCAGTTCACTTGCGTTTTTCCGGATCCAGCGTGTAATTCCGGCAAGTGGAGTACACGCCGGATCCGGACAACGCAAGTGTGAAAGTAGCCTTATCTCCTGAAGCATAGATCTAGATCTGGCATGCTTTCAATTTTCAGCATGTTACTGCATACTTGATCACGAACACAACAGGCACATCATTACAATTGTTAATTTTAATGATCTTATATTGTTCCGGGTAAGGGCGCTGCACTGCAAGCATTCAAGTTAGGATCAGCTGCAATAAACAGTAGAAGAGGGGCATGATCAGAATATTTAATTAGTAAAAAAAATTAAAATCTACTCTATTTATATAAGGTAATATAAATGGTATGCCAAAAACAGTTGGAACTGTAATGGCTTTTAATTGCTTTAAAGAAGACCTTTCATCAGGCTAGCTCTAGTCTAATTATTATCCTACCTTATAGGGCGGGTCTCACTGATGCCATGGGATTTTTTTTTTTCTTTTTCTAAAGAACCCCCTGTTCGTCCACTGTTGACCCCTTATATTTTGGCGCCTTATATTATGAGGCAACTCGGTTATACTAGGCGGAGACTTGTATTTTCCCTGGGAGTTATCTTCTCCCTGGCTGTGAGCACATCCAATCAGAGCACCCCGCTCTTAGCCAGGGAGAATGAGCTCAAGTTCTTGCGAGAATCGCTCCGGATGTCTACACGCTCAAGTTCTCGTGATTCTCGTGAGAACTTGAGCTCATGCTCCCTGGCTAAGAGCGGGACGCTCTGATTGGATGTCTCACAGCCATCGGACGAACGGGGGGGTTCTTTAGAAAAATAATAAAATGTCCTATCATCAGTGGGCACTGCCCTATAAGGTAGGATAATAATTAGACTAGAGCTAACCTTATGAGGTCCTCTTTATATGAGAATAGTATAAACCTAATTTTAACTGCTTTTACTCAAAAGTATTGTGCAAAGTTTTTGGGTTTATCCTCCTGCAGTGTCAACACAGAGGGAATCTGAGTTTCAGAGACTGGTTGAAACCAGGGAGTACAGCATGTTACACAGACTTTGCAATGGCTAAGTACGATGAAACACTAATCACTTATGTGTTATAGAGTACATTACACTACAGAAAAGCATACACCAAGACGAGATTGGAATTCACTTTTTAGGACCAACAATTATGGTGACAGATGGTGATAAGAAGGACATTTCTGTAGAGACCACCTGTAAGCCATGAAAAGAAAATTTTGCCAGTTTGCTATTGTTTATTTAGCTCCGAAAATTTTCATTTTTCTTGAATGCACATACAGCTTATCCCCATCCTGCCCAGCACCACACATGTACCATGCAGCAAAAAAGTGACTTACTGCTCAGCGCCATACATGTAGGACACACTGTCTGGACAGATGCAAAAGCAGCGGCCCCTTCAGAGTATAGCCAGTCAGTGGCACAGTGGGTTCACACTCGCTGATCCGTGACAGTACACTGAGGGCATGGACCCCGCTGTTCATTCCTAGCCTGTTGTTCAGGAGTTATTACATGAAGCGACGCGCCAGAGCGAACGTCAGGATGTTATGATGCAGTTCATGCAAAATGTTGCTGCTTGTCTAGATGCCATCTTTTCTCCAGCTACTGCAGGGTCGCCAGTCTCTGCTACTCCTACAATTCCTACACTGGTGAATCCAAATTTGTGTGCTGCCGGTGTGCAACTCCCACTGCCATCATCACACTATGGTGGAGATCCAAAAGCCTGTCTTGGATTCCTGAACCAGTGCCTGATCCACTTTGAGTCGCATAGGCAGAAGTTTCCCACTGAGCAGTCCAAGGTTGCCTTCATTGTTTCCCTGCTGTGTGATGAGGCACTTGCGTGGGCAAATCCTTTTTAGGGAACATGGAGGTCCAGAGACCACTAAACTGCAGTCTTTCCTGGCTACCTTCCGGCTGGTCTTTGAAGAGCCCGGCCGTGCGTCCTCCGCTGCATAAGCTCTGCTTCGTCAGGGTTCCTCATCTGTGGGTCAGTACGCCATCCAGTTTCGTACCCTGGCTGCCGATCTGGCATGGAACAATGAGGCTCAGCTGGTGGTGTTATGGGAGGGCCTTTCTGGCTGGATTAAGGATGAACTACAGGTCCTTCTCAAAAAATTAGCATATTGTGATAAAGTTCATTATTTTCTGTAATGTACTGATAAACATTAGACTTTCATATATTTTAGATTCATTACACACCAACTGAAGTAGTTCAAGCCTTTTATTGTTTTAATATTGATGATTTTGGCATACAGCTCATGAAAACCCAAATTTCCTATCTAAAAAAATTAGCATATTTCATCCGACCAATAAAAGAAAAGTGTTTTTAATACAAAAAAAAGTCAACCTTCAAATAATTATGTTCAGTTATGCACTCAATACTTGGTCGGGAATCCTTTTGCAGAAATGACTGCTTCAATGCGGCGTGGCATGGAGGCAATCAGCCTGTGGCACTGCTGAGGTGTTATGGAGGCCCAGGATGCTTCGATAGCGGCCTTAAGCTCATCCAGAGTGTTGGGTCTTGCGTCTCTCAACTTTCTCTTCCCAATATCCCACAGATTCTCTATGGGGTTCAGGTCAGAAGAGTTGGCAGGCCAATTGAGCACAGTAATACCATGGTCAGTAAACCATTTACCAGTGGTTTTGGCACTGTGAGCAGGTGCCAGGTCGTGCTGAAAAATGAAATCTTCATCTCCATAAAGCTTTTCAGCAGATGGAAGCATGAAGTGCTCCAAAATCTCCTGATAGCTAGCTGCATTGACCCTGCCCTTGATAAAAAACAGTGGACCAACACCAGCAGCTGACATGGCACCCCAGACAATCACTAACTATGGGTACTTGACACTGGACTTCAGGCATTTTGGCATTTCCCTCTCCCCAGTCTTCCTCCAGACTCTGGCACCTTGATTTCCGAATGACATGCAACAGTCCAGTGCTGCTTCTCTGTAGCCCAGGTCAGGCGCTTCTGCCGCTGTTTCTGGTTCAAAAGTGGCTTGACCTGGGGAATGCGGCACCTGTAGCCCATTTCCTGCACACGCCTGTACACGGTGGCTCTGGATGTTTCTACTCCAGACTCAGTCCACTGCTTCCGCAGGTCCCCCAAGGTCTGGAATCGGTCCTTCTCCACAATCTTCCTCAGGGTCCGGTCGCCTCTTCTCATTGTGCAGTGTTTTATGCCACACTTTTTCCTTCCCACAGACTTCCCACTGAGGTGCCTTGATACAGCACTCTGGGAACAGCCTATTCGTTCAGAAATGTCTTTCTGTGTCTTACCCTCTTGCTTGAGGGTGTCAATGATGGCCTTCTGGACAGCAGTCAGGTCGGCAGTCTTACCCATGATTGCGGTTTTGAGTAATGAACCAGGCTGAGAGTTTTTAAAAGCCTCAGGAATCTTTTGCAGGTGTTTAGAGTTAATCAGTTGATTCAGATGATTAGGTTAATAGCTCGTTTAAAGAACATTTTCATGATATGCTAATTTTTTGAGATAGGAATTTGGGGTTTTCATGAGCTGTATGCCAAAATCATCTATATTAAAACAATAAAAGGCTTGAACTACTTCAGTTGGTGTGTAATGAATCTAAAATATATGAAAGTCTAATGTTTATCAGTACATTACAGAAAATAATGAACTTTATCACAATATGCTATTTTTTTTTAAAGGACCTGTAGCTGGTCGCAACCTTCCTACTCTAAATGACCTGATCACCTTGGCTACAAGGATAGATATGCGCTTCAAGGAATGTGCTAAGGAGATCGCGTGCACTAGAAGGCCACCTCAGTTGGCTCCATCCTTCCAGAGGCCGCTCCTTCCTCTAGTGTCCATTCCACCTGAAGATCCCATGCAAATAGAGCGCCTTTGATTGTCTGACCAGGAACATTTACGTCACAAAGCATAAAACTTGCTTTGTGGTGGCAAGGCCCACTTCGTGCTTAATTGTCCTAAGAAGCCAGAAAACGCCAATGTCTAGGATCTGTTGGAGAGGTTGGCCTAGACAAAGAGAAGTCCTCTCCGAAACATTCTGTCCTGGTGACTCTCTCACACTAGGGAGTCACGCTGTCTTTGCCTGCATTCCTGCACTCTAGGTCGGTCGGTAATTTCATTCAGCAAGCTCTGGTCCATCAGTTCCAGCTTCCTACCATCCGTCTTGAAAGGTCTTTGTCTGTGGTCTCCATTAATAGACTACCACTCCCTGAACCAGTGATCGCCATGACTATAACCCTCAAGCTGCAAATTGGGGTTCTGCATGGTGAGATGATTTCATTCTACGTGCTGCCAGCGTCCATGAATCTATTTATTCTCGGTCTTCCCTAGCTGCGTCCGTACTCTCGAGTTCACCTGTTTATCGGAGGTCCGACCCGCTTCCTCGCCTCCTGTACCAGTAGACCTGCCTGAACTACCGCAGCAGTATGCCAGTTTTGCAGATGTTTTCAGCAAGAAAGAGGCGGAGACCTTGCCTCCTCATCGTCCGTATGATTGTCCGATTGACCTTCTGACTGGTGTCACTACTCCTGGTTGAGTCTACCCCCTCTTACTTCCCGCGACTCAAGCTATATCTGAGTACATTAACCCCTTAGTGACCAGCCTGTTTTGGGCCTTACTGACCAAGCGTTTTTTTTTCTGTTTTTTTTTATCGCCGCGTTCCAAGAGCTACCGCATTTTTCACCCCATAAGACGCACTCCCCCCCCCCCAAATGGGGGAAAAATGCCCCTGCATCTTATGGGGCGAATGCTGACTTTTTACATCGCAGGCTGTGATGTATATGCGAGCGGGGAGGGACTGGGAGGAGGAGCTGGGGGCCGGCAATTGCGGCAGGGCGGTGCAGTCACTATAGTCCGGCCCCGCTGCTCCTGTGCTGCACCATACAAATCTAAAATGCCTCATTCAATTAAAAGTGATTAAACATGCCCCCCCCACACTTTTAATATTACCATACAGCCTAACAGTACGTACGGTACATCCTTCTATAGAATGCAGGCAGGCAGGCTGGGCGGGCGGCAGCGTAACTCCCTGATGTCACGTGCCTGCACCCCTACTTTTTGAATGAAGCAGGCGGCGCAGGCAAGTGACGTCAGTGAGTGACGCGCCGCCCGGCCGCCCGGCCTGCCTGACTGCGTTGTACAGAAGCTGTTAAGATGTACGGTAATATTAGGAGTGAGGGGGCATGTTTAATCACTTTTAATTGAATGAGACATTTTATATCTGTGGATGACAGTTTTATGGGGAACATCTGTGGATGGCACAGTTAAGGGGTGGGGGGTCTGTGGATGGCACTGTTATGGCTGGGGGGTCTGTGGATGGCACTGTTATGGCCTGGGGGGTCTGTGGATGGCACTGTTATGGGCTGGGGGGTCTGTGGATGGAAGATATATAACAGTGCCACCCACAGACCCCCCCTGTAACAGTGCCATCCACAGATCCCCCCCTGTAACAGTGCCAGCCACAGATCCCCCCCGTAATAGTGCCAGCCACAGATCCCCCCCCCCGTAACAGTGTCAGCCACAGATCCCCCCTGTAACAGTGTCAGCCACAGATCCCCCCTGTAACAGTGTCAGCCACAGATCCCCCCATAACAGTGTCCTTCACAGATCTCCCATAACAGTGCGTCATCCACAGATCCCCCCCATAACAGTGCGCAATCTACAGATCCCCCCATAACAGTGCGTCATCCACAGATCCCCCATAACAGTGCCATCCCCAGATCCCCTCATAACAGTGCCATCCCCAGATCCCCCAATAACAGTGCCAGCCACAGACCACCATTAGTTCCAAACCCACCAAAAGCACACCTTTTGGTTAAAAATATTTTTTTTTCTTATTTTTCTCCCCAAAAACCTTGGTGTGTCTTATAGGGGGAAAAATACGTTATAACATTTTTATTTTTCTGTCTATATAGCTTTATGAGGGCTTGTTTTTTTGCAGTTGTAGTTTTTAAGGGCACCATTTTGGAGTACACATAACTTTCTGTTTATTTTTTATTAACTCTTTCTGGGAGGGAGATGGGAAAAACAGCAATACTGTCACTGTGTTTTTACGTTATAAATTGTACTGCATTTTTCAGTATAAATAGCATAATATCGTTATTCTCTGGTTCAGTACGATTACAGTGAAAGCAAATACATATAGTTTCTGTCATTTTTTTTTTTTAAAGAAAATTTTTATGGCGTTCACCGTAGGGGATAATTTATGTGATATTTATATAGTCCGGGTCATTATGGACATGGCAAAACCAAATATACGGGGGAAATATTATAATTTTTTTGCTATTTTTTTCATTGAAAAGCATATTTTGTTATTTAATAAATGTGTTTTATTTTTATTTTATTTTTACTGCTTAATAGTCCCACAAGGGAACTATAAGAGATAGCAGTTTGATTTCTTTTAAAATGCAAAGCATTCTCCCTATAATGCATTGCATTTAAATAGCAATGCTATTTTAACATTGACCAGCAGGCTGCGCCAGACGTGCGCAACCTGCTGGAAATTACTACAGCCAGAACCAGGGCCTACAACAGATGCCAGGTTGCCTTCAAACACATCGGCACCCCGCAATCGTATTTTTGGGGTGCCGATGGGAGACAAAGGGAGTCCGCTTACTCTGTCACCGCTGTAAAGTGTTAAACAGCCCGGGTCTGCACTCCGGTCAGTCCAGGCTGTTAGATCAAGGCCGCGGCTCTCATGTGACAGCAGGGTCCCATGCAGTGCCGAGACTGGGCCGCCGTAAAAAAGTGCTGGCCCAGCCTAAGGCCCCTTAGTGACCGCCATAAAAACAGGTATCGGTGGTCACTAAGGGAGGGGGTTGTACCTAGGGATGAGCGAACCCGAACTGTATAGTTTCGGGTTCGTACAGAATTTTGGGGTGTCCGTGACAGGGACCCGAACATTTTCGTAAAAGCCCGGGTTCGGGTTCTGTGTTCGTCGCTTTCTTGGCACTTTTTGAAAGGCTGCAAAGCAGCCAATCAACAAGTGTCATACTACTTGCCCCAAGAGGCCATAACAGCCATGCCTACTATTGGCATGGCTGTGATTGGCCAGTGCAGCATGTGACCAAGCCTCTATTTAAGCTGGAGTCACGTAGCGCCGCACGTCACTCTGCTCTGAACAGTGTAGGGAGAGGTTGCAGCTGCGACTGTTAGGGCGAGATTAGGCAGTGATTAACTCCTCCAAAACACTTAAGTCAGTGATCGATCTACATCTGTGGATCATTGAACTGCTGCTATTCAATTGCTCACTGTTTTTAGGCTTCCCAGAGCGTTTTTCAGTCACTTTTTTCTGGGGGTAATCGGCGGCCATTTTGTGTCTTGTGGTGCGCCAGCACAAGCTGCCACCAAGTGCATTTAACCATCAATAGTGTGGTTATTTTTTGGCTATATCCTACATCAGGGGCAAGCTATCACCAAGTGCATTTAACCATCAATAGTGTGATTATTTTTTGGCTATAGCCTACATCAGGGGCAAGCTGTCACCAAGTGCATTTAACCATCAATAGTGTGGTTATTTTTTGGCTATATCCTACATCAGGGGCAAGCTGTCACCAAGTGCATTTAACCATCAATAGTGTGGTTATTTTTTGGCTATATGCTACATCAGAGGCAAGCTGTCACCAAGTGCATTTAACCATCAATAGTGTGGTTATTTTTTGGCTATATCCTACATCAGGGGCAAGCTGTCACCAAGTGCATTTAACCATCAATAGTGTGGTTATTTTTTGGCTATATCCTACATCAGGGGCTTGGCTGTGCTTGCTATTTTATTGAGGGGTGAAATACAATTGCCAAAATAGCAGTACCCTAAAATCTGGTGTTTCAGCTGTGGCCAGCCAATTGTAATACTGTCTGCTGTCTGGCAAAGGATATATTTTTGTTCAGGGTTGAAATACAATTCCCAACTTAGCAGTTCTCTAAATTAGTGGTTTCTGCTGTATCAGGCCTACTTTAAATCTATCCCTAAAAGGGTATATTAGATTCAAGGTGCTGATAGGGTCATTCTCAATAACTTCACACACACGCTACTGTGCAATTCCAAGTCTAATTCTGTCTGTAAACATATACCTGTCACCCAGCGCCTAAATAGGCCTCAAATTTATATTCATCTAAATCTGTGGTTATTGCTGAGTCTGGTCAAGTTATTTTGGGTCCGTCAAAGCACAGTTTTTGTTCTGGGTTGAAATACAATTCCCAACTAAGCAATTCTCTAAATTTGTGGTTTCTGCTGTATCAGGCCTACTTTAAATCTATCCCTAAAAGGGTATATTAGATTCAAGGTGCTGATAGGGTCATTCTCAATAACTTCACACACACACGCTACTGTGCAATTCCAAGTCTAATTCTGTCTGTAAATGTATACCTGTCACCCAGCGCCTAAATAGGCCTCAAATTTATATTCAGCTAAATCTGTCGTTACTGCTGTGCCTTTATTAGTGTAATACGGTACCTAAATAGATAGCCAGATAGTGTTAGGTGTCTGTAAAAAAAAGGCATGAATTTGAATTCAATACATTGGGCCAAATAATATTTTTCTTATTGTGGTGAACGGTAACAATGAGGAAAACATCTAGTAAGGGATGCGGACATGGTCGTATTATATGGTGGTGTTAGTGGACCCTCTGGTGCTGGGAGAGGACGTGGCCGTTCTGCCACAGCCACACGTCCTAGTGTACCAACTACCTCAGGTCCCAGTAGCCGCCATAATTTACAGCGATATTTGGTGGGGCCCAATGCCGTTCTAAGGATGGTAAGGCCTGAGCAGGTACAGGCATTAGTCAATTGGGTGGCCGACAGTGGATCCAGCACGTTCACATTATCTCCCACCCAGTCTCCTGCAGAAAGCGCACAGATGGTGCCTGAAAACCAACCCCATCAGTCTGTCACATCACCCCCATGCATACCAGGGAAACTGTCTGAGCCTCAAGTTATGCAGCAGTCTCTTATGCTGTTTGAAGACTCCGCTGGCAGGGTTTCCCAAGGGCATCCACCTAGCCCTTCCCCAGCGGTGGAAGACATAGAATGCACTGACGCACAACCACTTATGTTTCCTGATGATGAGGACATGGGAATACCACCGCAGCACGTCTCTGATGATGACGAAACACAGGTGCCAACTGCTGCGTCTTTCTGCAGTGTGCAGACTGAACAGGAGATCAGGGATCAAGACTGGGTGGAAGACGATGCAGGGGACGATGAGGTCCTAGACCCCACAAGGAATGAAGGTCGTGCCACTGACTTTCACAGTTCGGAGGAAGAGGCAGTGGTGAGACCGAGCCAATAGCGTAGCAAAAGAGGGAGCAGTGGACAAAAGCAGAACACCCGCCGCCAAGAGACTCCGCCTGCTACTGACCGCCGCAATCTGGGACCGAGCACCCCAAAGGCAGCTTCAAGGAGTTCCCTGGCATGGCACTTCTTCAAACAATGTGCTGACGACAAGACCCAAGTGGTTTGCACGCTGTGCCATCAGAGCCTGAAGCGAGGCATTACCGTTCTGAACCTTAGCACAACCTGCATGACCAGGCACCTGCATGCAAAGCATGAACTGCAGTTGAGTAAACACTTTAAAAACAAGGAAGTCACTCAGGCTCCCCCTGCTACCTCTTCTGCTGCTGCCGCCTCGGCCTCTTCCTCCACCTCTGGAGGAACGTTGGCACCTTGCCGCCCAGCAAACAGAGGATGTACCACCAACACCACCACCTCCGTCACCAAGCATCTCAACCATGTCACACGCCAGCGTTCAGCTCTCTATCTCACAAACATTTGAGAGAAAGCGTAAATTCCCACCTAGCCATTTCTAAACTACTGGCCTATGAAATGCTGTCATTTAGGCTGGTGGACACAGACAGCTTCAAACAGCTCATGTCGCTTGCTGTCCCACAGTAGGTTGTTCCCAGCCGGCACTACTTCTCCAAGAGAGCCCTGCCTTCCCTGCACAACCAAGTATCCGATAAAATCAAGTGCGCACTGCGCAACGCCATCTGTGGCAAGGTCCACCTAATTACAGATACGTGGACCAGCAAGCACGGCCAGGGACGCTATATCTCCCTAACTGCACACTGGGTAAATGTAGTGGCGGCTGGGCCCCAGACGGAGAGCTGTTTGGCGCACGTCCTTCCGCCCCCAAGGATCGCAGGGCAACATTCTTTGCCTCCTGTTGCCTCCTCCTCCTACTCTGCTTCCTCCTCCTCTTCTTCCCCCTGCTCATCTAATCAGCCACACACAGTGGCGTACACACAATCCATGGGGCCCCGGTGCAAAGCTGAATCATGGGGCCCCCCTCCCCGTCGCCGCCCCCCCCCCAACCTCCCTCCACCAGCAGCAGAGTTAGGCTACTTTCACACCTGCGTTAGGTGCGGATCCATCTGGCATCTGCACAGACGGATCCGCACCTATAATACAAACGCTTGTATCCGTTCTGAACGGATCTGTTTGCATTACCACGAAAAAAAAAAAAAAAAGATAATGCAAACGGATCCGTTTTGACTTACACTAAAAGTCAATGGGAGGCAGATCCGTTTTCAATTGCACCATATTGTGTCAGTGAAAACGGATCCGTCCCCATTGACTTACATTGTAAGTCAGGACGGATCCGTTTGGCTCTGCATCGCCAGGCGGACACCAAAATGAATCTGCACAGACGGATCCGCACCTATAATGCAAATGCTTGTATCCGTTCAGAACGGATCCGTTTGGCTGCAAGCAGCGTTTTGATGTCCGCCTCCAGAGCGGAATGGAGGCTGAACGGAGGCAAACTGATGCATTCTGAACGGATCCTTATCCATTCAGAATGCATTGGGGCCGAACTGATCCGTTTTGCACTGTTTGTGAGATCCCTGAAACAGATCTCACAAGCAGACCCAGAAACGCCAGTTTCTCCGCTTGTGAGATCTGTTTCAGGGATCTCACAAACAGTGCAAAACGGATCAGTTCGGCCCCAATGCATTCTGAATGGATAAGGATCCGTTCAGAATGCATCAGTTTGCCTCCGTTCAGCCTCCATTCCGCTCTGGAGGCGGACATCAAAACGCTGCTTGCAGCTAAACGGATCCGTTCTGAACGGATACAAGCGTTTGCATTATAGGTGCGGATCCGTCTGTGCAGATACCCGACGGATCCGCACCTAACGCAGGTGTGAAAGTAGCCTAACTCTGCTATATTTCTGTAGCCTGCAACCTCTAACTGCCCAGTTGGGCTGAAACTACTACACCCAACATGTTTTGGCAGTAATAGTAAATGGATATTGGTGCAATTCTGAGCTATTAGTCTATATAATACGTATGTAGCCTACATACGTATTATATAGACTAGTAGCCCAGAATTGCACCAATATCCATTTACTATTACTGCCAAAACATGTTGGGTGTAGTAGTTTCAGCCCAACTGGGCAGTTGGAGGTTGCAGGCTACAGAAATGTAGGAGAGCTAGTTATAAAGCCAGCCCCTGCCAGCCCCCAGCAGAGCCTACTCTGAACTCACTCACTTTTTTCTAATCTTATCTTATCTTAACTTCAGGACCGGCATCGGCTTCTTCGCGCTCTCCAGAAAGCGCCATCTCCCTGCTGTGTCTCGGCGTCATTCATGTCTGATGCGGCCGCACAGGGAGGAGAATCAGGGGGTGGAGACTCAAGGAGGGTAGGGCTGGCCTGGCACTGACTATGCAGCGCAGAAACGTAACACTGGGCGGCGGGCCCCGGGTCGGCTGCCTGGGTTAAACAGGCAGGCACAGCACTACTGCAGGGCGGGGCCAGGGGTCCACAGGCGGCCGGGCCCCCTGGAGTGCCGGGCCCGGTCGCAACTGCGACCCCTGCGACCCCTGTATGTACGCCCCTGGCCACACACCTTCACCACCAACTTCAGGACAGCCCGGGGTAAACGTCAGCAGGCCATTCTGAAACTCATATGTTTGGGGGACAGGCCCCACACCGCACAGGAGTTGTGGCGGGGTATAGAACAACAGACCGACGAGTGGTTGCTGCTGGTGAGCCTCAAGCCCGGCCTGGTGGTGTGCGATAATGGGCGAAATCTCGTTGCAGCTCTGGGACTAGCCGGTTTGACGCACATCCCTTGCTTTGTGCATGTGCTGAATTTTGTGGTGCAGAAGTTCATTCACAACTACCCCGACATGTCAGAGCTGCTGCATAAAGTGCAGGCCATCTGTTCGCGCTTCCGGCGTTCACATCCTGCCGCTGCTCGCCTGTCTGCGCTACAGCGTAACTTCGGCCTTCCCGCTCACCACCTCATATGCGACGTGCCCACCAGGTGGAACTCCACCTTGCACATGCTGGACAGACTGTGCGAGCAGCAGCAGGCCATAGTGGAGTTTCAGCTGCAGCACGCACGGGTCAGTCGCACTGTGGAACAGCACCACTTCACCACCAATGACTGGGCCTCCATGCGAGACCTGTGTGCCCTGTTGTGCTGTTTTGAGTACTCCACCAACTTGGCCAGTGGCGATGACACAGTTATCAGCGTTACAATACAACATCTATGTCTCCTTGAGAAAACACTTAGGGCGATGATGGAAGAGGAGGTGGCCCAGGAGGAGGAGGAGGAGGAGGAGGAGGAAGAGGGGTCATTTTTAGCACTTTCAGGCCAGTCTCTTCGAAGTGACTCAGAGGGAGGTTTTTTGCAACAGCAGAGGCCAGGTACAAATGTGGCCAGCCAGGGCCCACTACTGGAGGACGAGGACAGCTTGTTCTTACCTCTGGGCAGCCTGGCACACATGAGCGACTACATGCTGCAGTGCCTGCGCAACGACAGCAGAGTTGCCCACATTTTAACCTGTGCGGACTACTGTGTTGCCACCCTGCTGGATCCACTGTACAAAGACAATGTGCCCACCTTACTTCCTGCACTGGAGCGTGATAGGAAGATGCGCGAGTACAAGCGCACGTTGGTAGACGCGTTTACTGAGAGCATTCCCAAATGTCACAGGGGAACAAGTGGAAGCCCAAGGCGAAGGCAGAGTAGGAGCAAGAGGTCGCCAACGCAGCTGTGTCACGGCCAGCTCCTCTCAGGGCAGGGTTAGCATGGCAGAGATGTGGAAAAGTTTTGTCAACACGCCACAGCTAACTGCACCACCACCTGATACACAACGTGTTAGCAGGAGGAAACATTTCACTAACATGGTGGAACAGTACGTGTGCACACTCCTCCACGTACTGACTGATGGTTCGGCCCCATTCAACTTCTGGGTCTCTAAATTGTCCACGTGGCCAGAGCTAGCCTTTTATGCCTTGGAGGTGCTGGCCTGCCCGGCGGCCAGCGTTTTGTCTGAACGTGTATTCAGCACGGCAGGGGGCGTCATTACAGACAAACGCAGCCGCCTGTCTACAGCCAATGTGGACAAGCTGACGTTCATAAAAATGAACCAGGCATGGATCCCACAGGACCTGTCCATCCCTTGTGCAGATTAGACATTAACTACCTCCCCTTAACCATATATTATTGTACTCCAGGGCACTTCCTCATTCAATCCTATTTTTATTTTCATTTTACCATTATATTGCGGGGCAACCCAAAGTTGAATGAACCTCTCCTCTGTCTGGGTGCCGGGGCCTAAATATATGACAATGGACTGTTCCAATGTTGGGTGACGTGAAGCATGATTCTCTGCTATGACATGAAGACTGATTCTCTGCTGACATGAAGCCAGATTCTCTGTTATGGGACCTCTCTCCTCTGCCTGGGTGCCTGGGCCTAAATATCTGACAATGGACTGTTCCAGTGTTGGGTGACGTGATGCATGATTCTCTGCTATGACATGAAGACTGATTCTCTGCTGACATGAAGCCAGATTCTCTGTTATGGGACCTCTCTCCTCTGCCTGGGTCTAAATATCTGACAATGGACTGTTCTAGTGTTGGGTGACGTGAAGCATGATTCTCTGCTATGACATGAAGACCGATTCTCTGCTGACACGAAGCCATATTCTATGTTACGGGACCTCTCTCCTTTGCCTCGGTGCCGGGGCCTAAATATCTGACAATGGACTGTTCCAGTGGTGGGTGACGTGAAGCATGATTCTCTGCTATGACATGAAGACTGATTCTCTGCTGACATGAAGCCATATTCTCTGTTATGGGACCTCTCTCCTCTGCCTGGGTGCCGGGGCCTAAATATATGACAATGGACTGTTACAGTGGTGGATGACGTGAAGCATTATTCTCTGCTATGATATGAAGACTGATTCTCTGTTATGGGACCTCTCTCCTCTGCCTGGGTGCCGGGGCCTAAATATATGACAATGGACTGTTCCAGTGGTGGGTGACGTGAAGCCTGACTCTCTGCTGACATGAAGCCAGATTCTCTGTTATGGGACCTCTCTCCTCTGCCTGGGTGCCTGGGCCTAAATATCTGACAATGGACTGTTCCAGTGTTGGGTGACGTTAAGCATGATTCTCTGCTATGACATGAAGACTGATTCTCTGCTGACATGAAGACTGATTCTCTGTTACGGGACCTCTCTCCTCTGCCTGGGTGCCGGGGCCTAAATATATGACAATGGACTGTTCCAGTGTTGGGTGACGCGAAGCATGATTCTCTGCTATGACATGAAGACTGATTCTTTGCTGACATGAAGCCAGATACTCTGTTATGGGACCTTTCTCCTCTGCCTGGGTGCCGGGTCCTAAATATATGACAATGGACTGTTCCAGTGGTGGGTGACGTGAAGCCAGATTCTCTGCTATGGGACCTCTCTTCAATTGATATTGGTTAATTTTTATTTATTTTAATTCATTTCCCTATCCACATTTGTTTGCAGGGGATTTACCTACATGTTGCTGCCTTTTGCAGCCCTCTAGCCCTTTCCTGGGCTTTTTAGTGCCGAAAAGTTCGGGTCCCTATTGACTTCAATGGGGTTGGGGTTCGGGTTCGGGACGGGTTCGGATCCCGAACATTTCCGGGAAGTTCGGCCGAACTTCTCGAACCTGAACATCCAGTTGTTCGCTCATCTCTAGTTGTAACCTGTACAGTTACTGCGCTTGTTCTCGATGATTTTTTATTTCTCTTTCCTCTCTCCCCCTCTGCCTTCTCTCTCCTTTCCCTCGGGGCACCTCCTACTAAACTCTGGAAATGGCTAGATATATAAATTGGCTTTTATGAGAATTATCTCTTGGAACATCAGGGGTTTGAGCAGGGGTGTAAAGAGAGTGGCGGTTTTTGATGCAATACATAGATCCCTACCTGCTATAGTTTGTTTACAAGAGACACATTTGACAGGTGAGACGATAAATAGGTTGTCTAGGCCGTGGATACAACACTCCTTTCACTCAGTTTATTCATCATACACTAGAGGGGTGAGTGTATTAATACATCGCAATATAGATATTAAAATAGGGAAAACTGCAATAGATGAGGACGGTCGATATGTTTTGATTGATTGCTTACTGGAAGGAAGACCATGGATAATAGCAAATGTTTATATACCACCACCCTTTAAAATAGATGTCTTACAAAAAAATCCATGATTTTGTGCTTAAGGTAGGGGATAAACCACTTTTAGTAATGGGTGACTTTAATAATGTTGTGGATAGTAAAATAGATAGTTGTAGAGCAGGTAACGCTCACAATTTTTGCAATTGTAAACTAAAATTTTTTAGAGGAAATGGGTTGGATTGATATTTGGAGGATAATGCACTCCAAATAAAAAAAAATATTCATGTTTGTCAAAGACCCATAGGAGCTTATCACGGATTGATTTAGTGTTCACTAATAATAAAGGCTCGTTTGATATTAAACAGGTTAAATACGAACATCGTGGGATTTCGAACCATAATCCAATTATTATAAGTTTAAACACGAAAAAAAACAAAAAACAAGAGGGGTGCACATAAATATAGGCTGGATAAATATGTTGGGGGTACATGATAGAATTTTGAAAGAGATAATAGAGGTTTTTTTTATATAAATGAAGGGTCAGCAGCAAATAATATAGTATGGGAGGACGCAAAGGCTTATATTAGAGGGATTTTGACAAAATATACAGCAATATATAAAAAATGGACAAGGAAAAAAAGAATGGATTTGGAACAAGAGGCGAAAAATTATGAAAAAAAGTATATTGAAAAACCCACAGATAAAAATGATGAAGAGTGGATAGAGAAAGTGTCCAAACTGGAAGATGAACGTTTTTTATTAGCGGAGCAACAAAAAGAAAATGATGTGAGAGATAATTATATTTATGCTCATATTCCGGGCAAAAAGCTAGCTGCCTTGGTAGCGACCCAGATAAAAAAAATCAATTATATTCATTGTTTAGTAGACAAATCAGGACATAAAATTATTGAACAAGTGGCCAAAATAGAACAGCTCAAAGTATACTTTGAAGACATATACAGCAGTAAGATACGTTTTTGGAGGAAATTACTATTTCTAGGTTAACAACATATCAATGTGAAACCCTGGAAGCCCCCTTAAATGTTTCGGAAGTGGATAAAGTACTATCTAGGATCACAAAGAATAAGGCCCCAGGAATAGATGATATTCCGTTCGAAGTCTATGTCCAATATAAAGAAATATTAATCCCGAAATTATTGACAATGTGGGATGATTCGAGGAAGGTAGGAAAACTGCCAGACTCATTAAGAGATGCCCAAATTACACTGGATTTTAAAACCGGAAAATAATCCAACTCTTCTGGATTCATATTGCCCCATCTCATTAATTAATACTGATAACAAAATATTGGCTAGGATTCTGGAAGCTAGACCGGACTGGAGCATGGGGAACAGGCACCCACCCAGCACATTGCCTGTTCCCAGTAAAAGCCCACCCCGGACTAGCTGGAGCCAGCTAAGCTAACTATCTTGGTATCCACCAACTAACTTAGTGGCCACCTACTGTATATCTAGGGCATTTACTCCACCAAGGCTGGGCCCCTTAGTGACACGCTCTTGGTGCAAATAACACCCCTTTTTCATGCTTCCCCGGGACTTTACTTCACCCATCACTATTCACATTGCCACAGGGGTCATCTCCTTTCTATGTTGCTTTTGGACAGTATCCTCATACTCCTCTCCCTGTTCCTATATCTTCTGGGGTACCAACGGCGGATTCCTCTTTTAGGGATTTTTTTTAAGATCTGGCAGGATACCAAGTGTTGCATCGATAAAGCAGTGACCCGCATAAAGACTAATGCGGACAGGAAAAGAAGAAAACTGCCTCAATTCTCACCGGGAGATAAGTTATGGCTCTCCTCCAGAAACGTCTGTTTAATGGTGCCTAGTTTCAAGTTTTCCCCTAGGTTCCTGGGACCCTTCGTAGTTGTGAAGAAGATCAATGAAGTGATGTATAAGTTACGGCTACCTCTCTCTCTTCATGTCCCCAATCCCTTCCATGTATCCTTGCTCAAACCGGTAGTCCTTCACCACTTCTCTACAGCTCTCTCTACGGTGACTCCGGTGTCTTAAGACTCAGAAGAGACATTCGAGGACAAGGACATCTTGGATTTCAGAAAATGTGGTAAGAAAACGTACTACCTTGTGGATTGGAAGGGCTTCGGTCAGGAAGAGAGGTCTTGGGAGCCGGAGGAGAATATTCATGCTCCGGACCTTAAAAAAAAGGTTCTTGTCCCATTGTGGACTCAAGAAAAGGGGACGTAAGGGGGAGTACTGTATGCCGCTGTTCCCCCGCTTATCACCACATTCCTGGGCGCCACGCTCAGTGGTGACCTGTGGTTGGTGCTTTCTATTTCACCGCTGTGGTCCTGGGCTCTGTTTTTGTATGTGGTATTGTTTTTGAGGATTCCACTCCACAGCTTCCACTCAGCTCTGAACACAGCATGAGTTTGGCTGTTTTTGTGTTATACTGCTCTAAGGACAGAGCGCATCACTCCCTGGGCTTTGTGGGTTAGGTCAGGTGACCTCACTGACCAACCCTGGCTCTCTTGCAGGTATTTAAGTGGCTCAGCCCAGATGCCTCAGTGTCAACGTCCTTGGGTTTGCTGGTTCCTGATTTATACTTCGTTCCTGGACTTTGCTTATCTTCTGATCCCTGCCTGCTTGCCTTGTCTTTCCTGTTGCTGACCTGGATTGCCTGACCTGTACCTGTGCCGCCTGCCCTGACCTGACTCAGGGATTGCTTTAGAGTAGCCCCTGGAAACTACTCTAACGGCTCAAGTCTATCCTTACCATCTGAGGCTCTAGAGAAAACCAGGTAGTTTCTTAGACACGCCCCTCTAGAGTATAGCCAGTCAGTGGCACAGTGGGTTCATATCCATTGATCTGTGACAATATATAATAGTCGGATGTGCAATTACAGATGACGTGGTACACACAGGGTTAAACACCGCAAAAGTCAGTTACCAGGTGGATGAGTAGTCCTTTGGGTTATGATTAAGGATGAGCGAATCAATTTCAGATGAAACATCCTAAGTAGATTCGCATAAAACTTTGTTCTAATATTGTACGGTGCAGGAGTATTAGAATGTATTGGCTCAGATGAGACATTTATAGCCGCGAAGCAATAACTTCGGCTCATCTGAGCCAATACATTCTAATCTTCTCCTGTACAGTATTAGAACAAAGTTATATGCAAATCCACTTCGGATGTTTCATCCGAAGTCGATTCGCTCATCCCTAGTTATGATGATGAGTTTTTGGTTGTTATAATCCTTAGCTGTAGTCACATGGGGCAGTGATGTCAGTAGTTTCCAGGTCTCCCCAAACACTTTACATGAGAAAGATGCTGGCCTCTGGCATGGATGGGCCTTTTCACCTTTAGTCGGCCATGCCCCTCCCTCCCCTGGGAGGACCTCATTTTCCCTGTGTCCGATGAGGCAACTCAGAAACCAAAAACCCATTATGGATCATAGCTTCTCATCGGAAGATCACAGGTAGGTGGTTTTTGGAGCGCTGTATCCGGCTGGGTTCCAGCTACAAGTGGAGACCAAACAAGGCGCTGTTATATTAGGTTGCTACTGGGAGATCTCTGTAGCCCCCCTTCCTGGCACCCGACCTCCAAACCACGACCAGACGTGTATGTCTTCCTTGGTCCCAGGGTCGCAGATATGCAACTGGTTTATGCTTGTGATGAATGGGCTATTCATAATCCCTTATGAATTCAAAGTTCCATAATGTTTGTTGGATTATTTTGTTCTTATGACCAACTCAATCCACCCTTTTGTGTGAACAAACACCAAGCACCTGCGTTTTGTGATACACCTTATCTGCATTTTGTAATACACCAATGTGTGAATAAACACCACTGTTTGTTATCTCTGTAATCTTAGTGACTAGCAGAATAAAGATAATATGTCATTTTTTTATGCAAGGTAATGGCAAAAATTTTGTCTTTTTTTTATCCTGCTTCAAAATAAGCAAGAAGGTATGTACCCCACAATAGGAGCAATGATAACTCATTCCGCAAAAAATAAGGCCCCACAAAGCTGAGTTTTGATAAAAAATAAATGTATGGTTCTTAGAGGCTATTATAATAGCAACATGTACCCCGTAAACCAATCCATCTAAATCTGTGCTACAAAACCAAAAGATGGTCTTTTCCTTTTGAACACTGCAGGACACAAAAAACAGCATTTTAGGTCGACATTTATGGCATTTCAGTAGCCAGTAGAACCCACCTAACAATTTAAAGGCTATAGAAACCTTTGTCCGTGAAACATTAATAAACATATACACTACTCACAAAAAATTAGGGATATTTGGCTTTCAGGTGAAATTTCAGAAAAACTTAAAAAGTTCACACTACGGTAATATTATACCATGAAAGTAGGGCATTTAAGTAGAAGCATACCATGGTGATTTCCTCATCCAACAACAGTGGTAGGTATACCCCCACAAAAATGTAAATGTCTCAATAACTTGTCATGTGGCCTTATTCAATTACAGCTTGACAACGTCTCATGCTGTTCAGAAGTCAACTTATTGTCTGCTGAGGCATGGCATCCCACTCTTCTTGAAGGGTGGCCCTCAGGTCACTGAGGTTTGGGGGTACAGAGTTATGAGCTTATGAGCCTCTACACAGCGACTCAGCTGATAGTTGATCCTATAGGTTTTCAATGGGATTCAAGTCTGGAGAAAGTGCAAGTCCTTTTATTTTAGGTACCCCCGGCTCCAGCAGCCATTCCGTAATGAGGCAATCTCAATGAACTGGCGCATTGTTGTGATAAAATGATAAAATGATGCCTGTGTTGTTCGTGCAGAGGCACAATGACTAGATTATCTTATTCAAATAGTATGGGCTTGTCACTGTACCATTCACAAAGTGTAGGGCAGGTTCTGTATTGACTAGACACACCTGCCCACACTGTACCACCAGTCTGGTGACAACAGTGGCCGATGCATAGCACTCTCCTTGACTTCTCCAACATCATTGGCGGCCATCGTTTCTGCTCAGTGTAAATAATCTTTTATCAGTGAACAGCCCACTGGTCCCTCGTGCAGTGTAGATCCTCCCTGGCCCATGCCAGACGATGACGCCTATGGTCAGGTACCCTTGCAGGTCATCTAAAATGCAGACCACACTGATGTAAATGGTTTCAAATGGTTTGGCGTGACACTTGGGTGAAAATTGGCTGGCTCTGAGGCCATAGCAGTTTGGCGCATGTCCTACCGCCATCGAGGATTGCAGGACATTTCTCGTTGCCTCCTCCTCCACTTTCTCCTCTACCGCCTCCTCATCCAGTCAGCATAACACCTTCACCACCAATTTCAGCACAGCCAAGGGGGAAACGACAGCAGGCTGTTTTGAAACTCATATGTTTGGGGGGGAAACCCACACCACGCAGTAGCTGTGGACGAGCATGGAACAGCAGATCGATGAGTGGTTGGTGCTGCTGAGCCTCAAGACCAGCCTGGTGCTGTGCGATAACAGGTGAAATATGGTAGCAGCTCTGGGGCTAGCCGGTTTGACGCACATCCCCTGCCTGGAGCATGTGCTGAATTTGGTGGTGCAGAGGTTCCTGAAAAAATTACACCGATATGTCACAGCTGCTGCAGAAAGTGGGGGTCTTCTGTGCGCGCTTTCGGCATCCTCACCCAGCAACAGGCGATAGTGGAGCTTCAGCTGCAGCACGCACAGGTGAGTCGCTCTGCAGAACAGCACCACTTCACCAAAGAGTGGACCTCCATGTGGGACGTGTCCGCCACGTTGCACTGTTTCGATTACTCCACCAACATGGCCAGTGCTAATAACGCAGTCCTTAGCATTACTATCCCACTTCTATGTCTCCTTGAAAAACATTTCAGGTGCTGATGGCTCAGGGTGTGGCACAGGAGGAAGAGGAAGGATCATTTTCATGGTTATCAGGCAAGTCGTTCACAAGTGGCTCGGAAGTGGGGGTCCCTGCACCAACAGAGGCCAGGTACACGACTGTCCAACCAAGGCACAGCAGGATGAGTAGGAGGAACCGTGTTCACAGCAGAGTGGCACCCAAAGCAGCTTATGGGCATTGCAAATTTTTCAAAAATTCGATTCAGACGGTTACCACATTTTTAGAAAAAATTTGGTTTGATACTAATTTATTTGCGGCGAATCGCATTAAAAAAATGTCTATTTCCTGGCTGGAGAGAGCCTTTATAGGGAGTTTGCTGTGGCAGTGAAATAATACTGTGAGTCAGTATGACATGCAGATGACAGGCGTCGCTCTTAGAATCACTGAACACTTTACTTATTTGGGCAGTCACTGGGCCAAAACTGACTCAATAACTCAAGTATGAACTCAGTCTTACCGGTTGATGTTAGCACCAAGAAGAAGCGCACTCCTTTTACACTGTCGTCCGCTGATTCCACATAGATGACTACAAAACCTGTTCTATTAAACGCTTATACAAGTAGAGCCTCCCGACAGAGTGGAGAGGGTGTCAGCAGTATGTTTGTGTTGACGTCACTGATTATTTTGCCCTTTCTCTGATCTGTCAGAACAATAATGTAACGGATCTCCTAGCATCCCGACCGGGTACCTCCGTTGATAGATGCTCCTAGTGCTTTCCGAGGACTCCAAGCACTCCACTTGACACTGTACGCACTGCAGACCCCACGAACCGCCGAAGCTTGGTTGAGGCCTCACCGTCTCCTACCCACCCTGGGCCTACGACAAGGCTCCAGGCTCCAGTGGGTGAACCTCTTCTACAGCCAGAGAGCAGGAACAGCTCTTACAAGAGCTAGTAGTTATGCCAGGGAAGTATAGCAAATCTTCAGCGTATAGCAATCCCCCAGTGTTGATCAGTTACCCAAACACCAGTGTCAACATGATGAAGGATAAAACAGGCACACTTTATTGAGGGCTACCCGCCCGTAATTATGCAGGTCCCCATCTGGTGGACACGCCCCTAGGGGACCAGATGGAAGGCTGTGACACAGGACAGATATGCAGCAATTCAGGATACACAGACACAATACCTCCACACAATGCATCATGGTTTCCTCCTCTCTGCCCTGGAGACACCCGAGGAGTAATTCAATTATCTCTCAGGACAAAGGGAAATCGCCAATACACATGTGGGGACAACAGGACAGAAGTCACCATTTAGACATACAATGTCACAACCCTTACAGTAAACACTGTAAGACATTTAACATATCCCCAGATAGCTCAAGTCTGAGTGCATATTATTAGGTGAATGGCACTCAGACTACACAAATAAAATAAAATGAGCTATCTGGGTCCCCTCACATAGCATAAAATACAATTCCAAAGACTGATTTAAGCTGTGCGGCCGGTCTGACTTCTCCTTTAAAGTTAGTATGGGCCATAATCCTGAGGCAAGAGGCTGGTATCCAGGCCCCTCCAAAACCCAGTGGCGAGGTTGGTTTTGCCACACATCTCCCCCTCCCAGGGAAGACTAACCAGATACCTGACCTCATGCCGGTCGGTATCTGAGTTAGTCTGGCAGTCCACCCACAACCCAATACTGGACCTGTTGAATTTTGGGGCCTGGCTCTGTTCTGTATGTCCCCAGCTGTTGAGGGGGCATCTGCTACTCCTTGCTTCCTTGTTGCTCTCTAGCTTGGAGCTGTAGGTACTTGGTGGGCAGAGGCCGAGTGCGCTCTGCCCCGTTGCCAGCTCTTCCGCTGGGGTAGCCTGTGGGAAGTCCGGCTCTGGAGAAGAGGATAAGGGAGGGCAGAGGCCGACTACGCTCTGCCCAGATGCCAGCTCTTCTGCTGGGATGTCGTCAGGGAATCCTAGCCCCAGGACCTTGTTGCAGATTGGCTGTGGAGAGGAGGAATCGCTTACCTCCTCCTCCTGGCATTCCTGCAGGGTTGGTGGGGGATCTGAACCGGCCGTCCAGCTTCCCGGTAGGCCTGGTGCAGAGACCGCGGTCCCATCTGCACCATTGAAGTTAGGGGTGTTGTCCCCCTGTGGTTGGGGATAGAGACTGGTTGTCTCTTCTCTCTTTACAACACACTGCTGCTGGGGAGTCAGACCGACTGTCTCAACTCTCTGTAACGCTGCCTGGTGCTGGGTAGTGGGTGTGACCATCTCCGCTCCTAGTAAGGCCTCTTTCACACTTGCGTTGTCCGGATCCGGCGTGTACTCCAGTTGCCGGAATTACACGCCGGATCCGGAAAAACGCAAGTGGACTTAAAGCATTTGAAGACGGATCCGTCTTCAAAATGCTTTCAGTGTTACTATGGCAGCCAGGACGCTATTAAAGTCCTGGTTGCCATAGTAGGAGCGGGGGAGTGGTATACTTACAGTCCGTGCGGCTCCCGGGGCGCTCCAGAATGACGTCAGAGTGCCCCATGCGCATGGATGATGTGCCATGCGATCACGTCATCCATGCGCGTGGGGCGCCCGACGTCACTCTGGAGCGCCCGGGAGCCGCATGGACGGTATAAATGCTGCTCCCCCGCTCCCTACTACACTTTGCCATGGCTGCCAGGACTTTAGTGTCCCGGCAGCCATGGTAACCATTCAGAAAAAGCTAAACATCGGATCCGGCAATGCGCCGAAACAACGTTTAGCTTAAGGCCGGATCCGGATCAATGCCTTTCAATGGGCATGGATTCCGGATCCGGCCTTGCGGCAAGTCTTCAGGATTTTTGGCCGGAGCAAAAAGCGCAGCATGCTGCATTTTTTTCTCCGGCCAAAAAACGTTCCGTTCCGGAACTGAAGACATCCTGATGCATCCTGAACGGATTTCACTCCATTCAGAATGCATTAGGATAAAACTGATCAGGATTCTTCCGGCATAGAGACCCGATGACGGAACTCAATGCCGGAAGAAAAGAACGCAGGTGTGAAAGAGCCCCAATGCTGGTTGCTGCAGGGACGGGGGACTGACAATCTCCTCTCCCTGTGATCCTGTCTGCCGCTGGGGAGAGAGACCGGTTGTCATCTCTCCCTGTAAGTTAAGCTGGCGATGGGGAGTCAGACCGACTGTCAGGACTCCAGGTAACGCTGGCTGTAGTTGGGGATCTGGGCCGGTGGAGAAACTTCGGTCCCATCTCTACCTGCCGTCGGGAGGTCTTCCCAGAACCAGTCGATGAAGTTCCCTACTTTGGGAGTTGGTAGGGAAGCAGAGGGTATCGCCGGCAAGTCTTCCCAGTTGTATGAGGGCAGATCTGGCTCTGCTTGTCGAGTAGGTTGGGGATGAATGGAGCTGAGCAGGTGTTGGTAGGTCTGCTCCAGCTCCCACTCCCTTGTTACCAGGTGGGTCATGTCTTTGCTCACCTCCCTTCCGTCAGCATAAGCATGCATGCCCATCCGGTAGTCGTAGATGTCTAAAACCTAGACTCCTCCATGCTGTCAAGATCAATGTCCTCCTCCAAGCCATCCCATAGTAACCCAGGTCCATCATAATCCTCACCCTCGGGTCTGTCGTGCTCAGCCATCCAGGGGGAATGTTGAATGACATGCCACCTTAGGGCCTGGTAAGCGTCCTCTAGCCAAAGCTCCTTACACACCAGGTTCTGGAGCTCTGTTACCCAGTCATCCAGGGGCTGCTCTCCCAAGAGACCCATCTGCATCGCCACACGCTTCTGTAGCCGCTGCTCATAACTGGGGAGACTCACCTCGCCGCCGCTGGGCATTTTCCAGGGCATCATACCAGACTTCCTTTCTGTCTGCATCCCTGTAGTCTGCGGCTGCCTCCTCCTCCTCGTCATAGAACGCTGTCCGAAGACTAGCCGATTCCATCCTGCTGTAGCCAGGGGCGCTGTACGGATACTAGCTTTGCCCTCAATTTAGTAAATCCACAAACGGTGTCTCCGAGCTGCTTCTCCTCTCACTAGGATGCCATCCCACTGCTTGCCACCAAATGTAATGGATCTCCTGGCACCCCGACCGGGTACCTCCGTCGATAGATGCTCCTAGTGCTTTCCGAGGACTCCAAGCACTCCACTTGACACCGTACGGACTGCAGACCCCACAAACCGCTGCAGCTTGGTTGAGGCCTCACCGTTCTCCACCCACGCTGGACCAAAGACCAGCTACCTGTGGGTGAACCTCTCCTACATCCAGAGAGCAGGAACAGCTCTTACAAGAGCTAGTAGTTATGCCAGGGGAGTATAGCAAATATTCAGCGTATAGCAATCCCCCAGTGTTGATCAGTTACCCAAACACCAGTCTCAACATGATGAAGGATAAAACAGGCACACTTTATTGAGGGCTACCCGCCCGTATTTATGCAGGTCCCCATCTGGTGGACACGCCCCTAGGGGACCAGATGGAAGACTGACACAGGACAGATATGCAGCAATTCAGGATGCACAGACACAATACCTCCCCACAATGCATCATGGTTTCCTCCTCTCTGCCCTGGAGACACCCGAGGAGTAATTCAATTATCTCTCAGGACAAAGGGAAATCGCCAATACACATGTGGGGACAACAGGACAGAAATCACCATTTAAACATACAATGTCACAACCCTTACAGTAAACACAGACATTTAACATATCCCCAGATAGCTCAAGTCTGAGTGCATATTATTAGGTGAATGGCACTCAGACTACACAAATACAATAAAATGAGCTATCTGGGTCCCCTCACATAACATAAAATACAATTCCAAAGACAGATTTAAGCTGTGCGGCTGGTCTGTTTTCACCTTTAAAGTTAGTATGGGCCATAATCTTGAGGCAAGAAGCTGGTATCCAGGCCCCTCCAAAACCTAGTGGTGAGGTTGCTTTCACCACAAATAACCCCCCCAAAAATGATCTTGTCTGTTGAGCCTTCATTCGGTCAGTAATGCATCATTATTGCCAATGCCCCAAAAAAACAGGAGTGGATCCTAAACAGAGATGACTGAGTCAACCATTCAAGAACCTATGGTTTGCTGGTCGAGACCGCTAGATGACACAGAGAGCTCAGACCTCTCGCTGCGACTCACGAAGCACTCTTACTCTGCTGCTACATCCAGTATTCACTAAGTGAAGTACCGCACTCCGTATTGGCTGGTGCCCGCAAGAACTTTGTAGTCGTAACTCAATAGTAGAAAATTGCGGCACACAGCTTCTTAGACTTGCAATTATTCAAGGTTTTATTGTATAGTATCACTTTACATTGTTAACATGATCCAGTTACAGTCCCCATATTATAATGTTAGTCACAACCGGTAAGTATGATGACCGAACGTTTAGGCCAGAATGGCCTTCCTCGGCGGTCAAAATCTATAATTAAAGTAACAAAGATGATGAGTGACCGAATTTTAAGTACGAAATATATAAAAAAAATATAAAAATAAATTACAAAAGCATGTATAATTAGAGGGGGCAGAAGAGGCACTTGTCAAATTATCATATATGCATGCAGCTCCCAGTGTGTTGTGCTAAATATCAGTGAGAAACATAAAAAAACTGCAAGGGGCGAATAAATGTAACAAGGGTGGGAGGAGGAAAGGACAGGTAGTAAAGTAATATGGGGATACTCTGCTGCGACCTGTGCAGGGCCTGGCACTTCTGTCTGACATACTGTTCGATCAAATAAATGAAAAGGAGATTAAAACATTACAAAAAAAGTCTGTAATTTTCTCTTTTCACCACACAACGGCTAATAAGCCCTTTTTTCCCCCCACTAATACACGCCAAAAAGGGCTGTAATTTTCTCACTTCACCACTCAACGGCAAAATAATTTTGGGTGCCGCTAATGCATGCAAAAAAGGACTTTACAATACATAACTGCACCAGCTGAATGGCAAATAGGCCCTTAATTTTTTCCCCTTCTACACGACACAAAAGGTTTTAGAATAAATGACTGCACTGCTGAACGGCAAATAAAGGGCTGTAAATTTCGCACTTCTCCACACAACGGCTAATAAGCTTTTTTCACAGTAATACAAGCCAACAAATGCTTTAGAACGTATAACTGCACCGCACAAGGGCAAATAAGACGTAAAAATATTTCCTTGTAATAAACCCAATTAATGGCTGTATCACACAGCACTTGCACCCCAATAACAAGAACGGTTTGCTGGAATTACAGAGCTGTATAATGGAAATTTGGATCCCCAGTCAGTGCAGCAAGGTGTAATAGGATTGTTCCTATTACCCAGGCTGTAACCTCTCCTACTAAACCCTGTTTTACATAAATGCTGTAGAATGTATCCTTCCTATCCTTTCCCTACATCTTGCATAATCTTTCCCTGAACTTGTAAATAGTTTTTTGTTTTTTTTGCACAATGAAGTCTTTCCTAGCACTGTCCCTAGCGCCTGCTGACTTCTCTCACTGTACTAAGTACACTGGAAAAATGGCAGAATCCAAGTTGGCTGAGGCTATTTATAGGGCTGTGACATCACAGGGCTGGATGGCTGCATGCATGGCATTATGGGTGATCCCGTGATTCCAGAATTCCTTGCTCCATGTCCTCACACATGCAGCAGCCATTGTAGGAAAAAATTTGATTTGTTACCACGAAACCTGAGGAAATTCGGATTCGGTGCGAATAGAATTTTTCCTGAAATTCGGATCGAATTCCACTTCGTCAACTTGGATTCGCTCATCTCTAATGGGCATCAATGGAGCGTGGCTGGGGGGATACAGAGGACACTGACGATACACCTCCCACAGAAGACAGCTTGTCGTTGCCTCTGGGCAGCCCGGCTACATGCTGCAGTGCCTGCGCAATGACTGCAGATTCGCTCACATTCTAACTAGTGCTGATTACTGGGTGGCCACCCTGCTGGATCCCTGCTACAAGGACAACGTGCTGTCCTTAATTCCGCCAATGGAGCATGATCGGAAGATGCGCGAGTGCAAGCGCATGGGATTCCTCATGTAAAAAGCAGTATGAAATATTATATATATCTATTGGGCCATATGCCCATGTGGCATGATATATGTAGGGATGACATCGCACCAATTTAAAAGGCGAATTACAGCACATGTATTGGCAATACAAGCGGCCAAAGATTCTGAGGATATAGAAAATTTACAAACTATTCCAAAACATTTGAAAGAGAACCATAACTCTTGACAGCTCTCATCTTAAATTCAGGGGCATTGATCATGTGATTATTCCTCCTAGAGGCGGCAATTGGAAGAAACTTCTCTGTCAAAAAGGAACAAAATGGATATTTATGCTAGACACCATCACACCTCTTGAAGGTAAGAGCTTTGCCTCTTTTCTATAAACTCCCTGTGTTCTACTCCTCTGACTGGGATAGTCATTTTTAACTGATTTTATTTTAATTGGATTCATTAGGTTTTAACAGTATATACGGTGTCCATCTGATTTACCTATTTTCATTCTCCCTTTTAGAGACCTTGACTCCCCACCAAAGATAGTGATGATAACCTGGGAAATGGAGATAATGAATATTGATCCAAAGATGACCAAAGCATCAATAGGATTGTGATCATTCTTAAACTCTTTTTGTTATCGGGCTCAGTTTAGTACGAACTATGACATTTAAGGGCAATGACCTTTGCCGTTAGGACACATGGATTTTCATGGTTATTTTGTGTGGAGTATTAGTGTAGGATGTACATATACGGCAATATAGCCTCGACTAAGTATCTAGTTATTGGTAGTTCTTACCTCGACCTTCATAAATTTTTATATTTATTTAGGTCTCTGTGTATCCGGGGTTTATTATTGATTGACAAGGGATGTAATTATCCCCTTAACACATTGCACAATGTACCTTATATGGTTTATCACAGGATTAATTTGTATTATTGCATGTTTTTTATCAATTTTTTTGTTCATCACATGTCACTTCATCACTCGATCACTGACGCAACTTTGCACCTTTAACTTTTGATCTTCTCTTACAGTAGGATATGAACTTGAAGGATATATTAGAAGCCTATCACAATCATGGGCACTTGATTTAGATCATGTATCCCTTGTTAATAATGTTGAAATTTTTATATGCCGGGTTATGATGGAGATATTATTAAGACATATTTTTTTTTCCCCGCCGCTTTTACCTACACTGCCATGTCCACCGCCCCCTCCACTTTGACCTCCACTTTCTAGTTCAATTGTTATTTTATTTTTTCTAGTCTATGTTATTTTAAGTCATTTACCTATCCATTTGTTTGCAGGGCAACTGCCTACCTGTTACCCCCATTTTGCTTCCTTTTGCAGCCCTCTAGCTCTTACCAAGTTGAATGGATTAGGCAGTGGCTGAGGGACAGGCAACAGAGGGTTGTAGTCAATGGAGTATATTCAGACCATGGTCTTGTTACCAGTGGGGTACCTCATATTGTTTAATATCTTTAACAGTGAAATTGCAGAAGGCCTCGATGGTAAGGTGTGTCTTTTTGCTGATGACAAAAAGATTTGTAACAGGGTTGATGTTCCTGGAGGGATACACCAAATGGAAAAGGATTTAGGAAAACTAGAGGAAAGGTCAAAAATCTGGCAACTAAAATTTTATGTTGATAAGTGCCTATTTTGCCTCAGGATTGGACCATGATTTGGAAGCCAAAAAATACTAATGTATTACTGAGCAATTGCTGACCGTGTGAAGGGAGATACTCAAAAGACAGGATCTGTTTTATTTTGGGTTGTTCTTATGACAGATAAGAAGGGCAAAATAAACTGCAACATCAACACAAACTTACTCCTGACACTCTCTCAGGGGGACACTACTTGTCTCAGCGTGTAACAGAACAGGTTCTGTAGAAATCTATGTGGAATCAGCTAAAGATGGTGTAAAAGGAGTGCACTATTTCACTCTAGAGAAGAATCGTGGGCCACTGCACAGTTCTTTATACCAGACGCTAACATTAACTTGCAAGGCTGAGTTCACACTTCAGTTATTTGGTCAGTTTTGGCCATGTAACTGACCAAAGTGTGAAGTGATTCACAGTACAGTTTGACTTCACAGCGGATTCCCTATGCATGTTTCTGCAATGCACAGTGTTCTACACTTACTGTGCAGGCTCTCAGCAGCCAGGAAATAACAGTTTTTTAACACGATTTATCAAAAATAAATTTGGATCTAATCTTTATGGGAAATTTGGCGAACCATCCGAATTGGCGAACTCATCTCTAGTTATCAACTTACTTTATTTGTCAATAATGGTTGTCGTAACTACATTGAATTTTGCTTCTCTTCATACCATGCTCGTGTCCCGGGGGTTAAAGCCACCACTGTAGTGCAGTGGTGGTCACGCTTTCAAACTAAACAGACAAAAATTCCAGCCTTTCTGGTGGCCGGGATATGGGAGCAAGAACACATATATTCCCAACCATTAGTGTTGAGCGCGAATATTCGAATAGCGAATTTTTTTCGCGAATATCGGCACTTTGCTAATTCGCGAATATTTCGAATATAGTGCTATAAATTCGATATTTCGAATATTCTTTTTTTTTTTTTTTTTTTTTTTTTTTAATTGTTATATTTTTTCCTTTCCCTCTTCCCTAAAGTTGTTCTTACCTGTCCTTTGGATTCCTGGCTTCCTGGCTGCTCCAGTCAGTGCCCGTTGCCGCTTCTGCCGCAATCCGTGCTCATGGAGCGTCCCCATCTCCATGGGAACGTCTCCATATACTAGAATGTACTGTCGGATTTGAGAATTACGTTGAAATCGCAATTGCGATTAATATAACACGAAATAATCTTCGTTTTGTGGAATATATTCGTATATTCGTTTTGTGGAATATAACTAATATATTCGTCATATTCGCTAATTCTACCATTGAAGCCAACCATAGTAAAAAAATAAAATAAAATAAAAATAAAAATCGCAAATGCGATTAATATAACACGAAATAATCGCATTTGTGATTTCAACGTAATTCTCAAATCCGACAGTACATTCTAGTATATGGAGATGTTACCATGGTGATGGGGACGCTCCATGAGCACGGAATATAGCAGGGATCAGCAACCTTCGGCACTCCAGCTGTGGTGCAACTACAACTCCCAGCATGCACACCTCCATGGCTGCTCTCAGGACTCCCAAAGAAGTGAATGGAGCATGCTGGGAGTCGTAGTTTGACAACAGCTGGAGTGCCGGAGGTTGCTGATCCCTGGAATATAGCATTACTAAGTTAAAATCGCAAATGCGATTATTTCGTGTAATATTAATCGCATTTGCGATTTTTTTTTTTTTTTTTTTACTATGGTTGGCTTCAATGGTAGAATTAGCGAATATGACGAATATATTCGTTATATTCCACAAAACAAATATACGAATATATTCATTATATTCCACAAAACGAAGATAACGAAGTATTCTGCTATGCGATTATATTACTTTGCTTTTTTATATAAATAGATTATAATAATTATCAGGTATTATAATTATTCTATTTATATAAAAAAAAAAAGCAGTCATATAATCGCATAGCGAATTATACTTAGCTGTCTCTATAGTCAACTTTCCTATATGATTGCTAGAATTAGCGAAGTTGATGAATAGGTAGATATAACTGAGACGCAGAAAAACTTCGTTATCTTCGTTTTGTGGAATATGACGAATACATTCGTATATTCGTTTTGTGGAATATAACGAATATATTCGTCATATTCGCTAATTCTACCATTGAAGCCAACCATAGTAAAAAATAAAATAAAAAATAGATAATCGCAAATGCGATTAATATAACACGAAATAATCGCATTTGCGATTTCACCTTAGTAATGCTATATTCCAGGGATCAGCAACCTCCGGCACTCCAGCTGTTGTCAAACTACGACTCCCAGCATGCTCCATTCACTTCTTTGGGAGTCCTGAGAACAGCCATGGAGGTGTGCATGCTGGGAGTTGTAGTTGCACCACAGCTGGAGTGCCGAAGGTTGCTGATCCCTGCTATATTCCGTGCTCATGGAGCGTCCCCATCACCATGGTAACGTCTCCATATACTAGAATGTACTGTCGGATTTGATTATTACGTTGAAATCGCAAATGCGATTATTTCGTGTTATATTAATCGCATTTGCGATTTCAATAGGAGAGTAGCCTTTAAGTTTAAAAAAAAAAATCAAAAAATAAATAAATCTCATATGCGATTTTTTTAAATCGCATATTATTCGCGATAACTAGAATAATGACGAATATTCGATTTCGACGAATATAAAACGAATATTCTATCGAATATTCGCGAATTTCGTCGAAATCAAATATGGCACCTGCCGCTCATCACTACCAACCATTAGAAAGTAGCTCCCGTCTCCGGCCACCTTGTATCTCTTCTTGCAGATGCACCTTTCCCTGGCCACCTTTTGTTGTTAATATATAAAAGTTTCAGGGCATGTGTGTAGCATTGGAGCTGTTCTATACAGCTGTGGCAGCAGAGAATAAAATATCACAGGCTCAGGGCTTTCAAAAACAGCCCTGGACCTTTAAAACAGATTACCACTGCTAGCTGCTGCACCAAGGCTGCTAATGATTCTTATACACTTGCAGCTTCGGGACCTAAGGAGTATGCATACGCAGTCATCAGTCAAAAGAAGTGGCACCGCCCACTACAGCTCTGAAACGGTGGCCAGAGACCAGCCAGGATGTGCTCAAATCATGAGGTGAGACAACCCCTTTAATAAAAGCTTTGCATCGTCAGCTGGGAATTGTGCCTTCCCTGCTGTATCATCCTCAGAGGAAGAGTCCCCATCTGATTCAATCTGACGAGTACATATCATATTCCTACTCTGCCACTCCTAGACATTGAGGAAATGACTGTTTCCAAGACTTTAGGGAAGCCTTCAAACTCTGACCCTCACCATGACTTGAACATGTTTAAACATGTTATAAGATTATTCTACAACCAACTTATCTACACATGGCTGACACACTTGTCTAGTATAGGACAGGGGTAATACATGTCTTAAAATGCCACATTCTTTATGCTTACACTTGAAGGAAGCTTTCCTAGGTGCATATACTATCTAAGATATCCAAGCAAACAAAGCACAATTTGTAACAATTAACATAATGCAAGAATTCCCTTACCCTGGTGGGTCTTGTGGCATCAGAAGGGTTGGCGTGACCAGACTCTCCCTATTCCAACACAGCTTCCTACAGCACTAAAGCAGATAGCACAACACTGTGTGCAGTATGGCCTGGCAGCCTACCTCCATAGCCAATTTATACCATGCCTGGCTCTCCATCTGCACAAGGACTCAGCAAGCCAACAGCTTCCTCTAATGTAGTCCAGCATGGGACCACGCTGGAATTGATGTCAAGATGATGGACATGATGTCACTAACAATATTAAGCATGTTTGGACTCCCTAAGCTAGACCAGCAGCAATTTTGGATACTGGCCCATGTCGTTCCACGTGGCCCCCATGAAGTTATCCACTGGACTACATGGAACAACCTGGCATGGCCAAGGTGACTTATACCACAGGCTGAGGGACTGGGAAGGGGAACGGAGGACAAAGGCAGACTACAAGGTGGCTCCCACAAGAAACTCCCACAAGAACCTAAGAATAACAAAATATCTTTACACACACAGATATAACAAAATATCTGTGTGTGTAAATGGACATCTGACCAATGATTGGTCAGTATCTGTTGGTGTAATACAGTCCTTACACCACTATGGGATAGTAGACCAGAACCTTCCCCAGCCCCCTTGAATGAACTTCCATAATCTTCTTAGGGAGCCAAAGCTCTCTCAGGACATCCCATCCTGAGGACAGAAAACCTACATGCATGGGTGCTGTCATGGATGAGGGGGAAAACATTAAATCAACAATGCAGTGTGCAGTGAAAAAACCCCACTGCAACATGAATTAAGAACCATCATTTCCTGAACCAGGAAAGGACACCAACCAACAGTTAACAAATAGGAACACACAAAAAAAGAACAGAGGGTGGGATCTGTGTCCTCCAAGGAATCGAGCAAGAAAAAGATTTTATGGTAGGTACAAAATTTATTTTTTTGTTAATATCACAAATCTCTATTGGATGCCCAAAAGCAGTCCCAAAGGCTGGTGAAATAACAGCCATGTCAACCACCTAGCGCACAGCCACTTGTAGAACCTTATGACCCCAACTATTATAAGCAGAGGCAGAATGCATTTAGTATAAAAAAAGAAGAGAAAGGACTGATTGGTTCAAAGACTAGTTAGAGTTAAAAAGAACCACATGAAGATCCTGAAGGGCACATCCTTGCATGAAAAAAAATCCACAACCAGGGAAGAACTAAGGGAAAAAAAAGCAATCCAACCCCTGCTGGATAAAAGAAATACCCTAGAATACTAAGGAAGAGAAGAATGAATATGCCCCTCTCAATAGCGGAAGGAAGGTTAATGACTATCATGGAAAAAGATATAAAACCAAAACCACTTAGAAACTGAAAGGATGTGACAGAAGACTGAACATGTACAGAAGGGAAAGCATGTACATAATAATTACCCAAACCCACAGAAGAGTCCACTGGAGATCCAGGGGAGAAGGAGTCCTCTGAGGAAACAGCAATTGGACCACTACTGATAGGATGCATTGATTGTCCTTTGTAATTGAAAAAGGGGAAGGGCTCCAAAAGATGTTCTATGCTTGGACTTTAAATTATTACTTCAATAAAGACCTCTTATAATGTTATAGGTTAAAGGGACACTGACAGGCCCCATAAACATATTTCGATATTACTATATATACTATATAAAAACAACTTTATACTCATCTTCCTTTGTGCCCAAGGGGTGGTTTTTCTTCTACCTTTGTGCCCAGCCGCGCCCCCAACTGTCATTTCCTACCGCCGCCCAGCTCATTATTTTTCAATGTGCTGGGCGGCTCTTACATTCCCCGATCCTGTAAGATCCCGCGCATGCCCGAGGAGTGGAGGAGAGATCCGGCGCAGGCGCAGCAGGAGACACAGAGCAGCCGCATAGAAGAAAATGGGACGCAGGCGCATTAAATTTCAGGCTTGGGAGGGTGCCAGATACAGGTTTCCTGCGCATGCGCAGATGGTCCGATTGAGACCGATGCCCATAAGTCTCTATCGGGCATGTGCGGGATCTGACAGGATCTGGGAATGTAAAAGCCACCCAGTGCAGAGAATAATAATGAGCTGGGTGGCGGTAGGAAACGACAGTTGGGGCACGGCTGGGCATGAAGGTAGGAGAAACGCTGCCCCTTGGGCACAAAGGAAGGGGATTGACAGATGAATATAAAGTTGTTTTTAAATGGTTTGAAATGCGGACAGGTGGTACTCTTATATCATTGGAATACACTTTAATAGACCTATGACTGCATTGGAATATCGAAATATGTTTATAGGGCCTGTCAGTGTCCCTTTAAAGTCACTAGAGATGGGTTGTTGATCCAGAGAGTTATATTGATTGCCTAATTGGGAGTTTGAAAGAAATGCCCTCCGTCCCCTAAAGTGAGGAAAATTGGCTTCTACTTCACAGGTTGTTATTTTTGCCTTCCTCTGGATCAACTTGCAGGATTATAGGCTGAACTGGATGGACAGATGTCTTTTTTTAGCCTTATAAACTATGTTTAAATTAGATCAAACATGGTTTAAATTATCTTTTTAATCTGTTCTACTTTCATTCACAGATAAAACCATCAGCCTTGACTACCAAGAGTGTTAATAACCATGTCAATGCATGCAAGCTGCGAGAGTTTTTGTCAGACTGGATAGAATTGGACAGCCAAGGGGTCCCAAAAAAAGATCAAAAAATCTAAATAGGATGGTCCAGGGAGGCTGAAGACAACCCAGCATGAGAGAAAGTGCCAGAAGAATAGGAGTCCTAACCAAAACGAACTACCTCTGTGGAGAAAGGGTTTAGGGATGACCTTGAAGAAATACCCAACCAAACAAAATGAAGGGCAATCCTGTAAGGTAGAGATATGGATGTAGACCTTACTGGGATGACAACCACTTAAGGAAGAATGCCCCAGACCGAAGGACTGCCATGACTGTGGCAAACACCTATTGGGGGCTATGAGCAGACGTTATTGTCATGGCCTCTGTGTTATGCACGTGACACGTTGCCGTTCATGCTAGTTGCCAGGGGCAATGCGTTGATGTCAGCTTGTATGTGCTTTTCTCCCCTTCTCCTGGTTCCTCCCCTTTCTGGTGCTTGAGGGGTTAACTTCCTGGCTGGGTGTGGGTTTTTATCTCCTGTGGCTCCCTGGCTGGGGTCAGTTGTACTTCAGCTGTCTTTTGTGCTGGAGCTCTGCTGCAGTCCGGGGTGTTCCATCTGCCCAGTCCTTTAGGGCCACCTAGTGGGACATCGATGTCTCCAGCGATGTCTTCCTCATGTCTCCTCCATTTTCCCTACCTTACCTGTTATGTTTGGTGTGGGTATATGTTCTAGGGTTGTTGTATGTCTAGTTGTTCCGTGTCTGGTCAGTGTTTGGTGTATTCTGTCTGGCATGGATGCTATATGTTCCCCTGTTTGTCTGTACCTCTGGGTTCCAGTTCTCCTTGGTGCGTCTTCTGTTGTGCCGTCCAGCAGCTGCGGCAGGTAAGTTACCATGGATCAGTGGTTATTTCCGCCACTGGATACTTACGTGCCGTTCCACTTGGCTTTTCTCTGGTACTAGGCCGATTGGGATTCCTGTTCATCCGTGTCTTCGAAGAACAGGTGGTCTCGCTCCCCTGCTCCTATGTGAGGGATTATCAGGGCAATTCAGGGTCCTATGTTTCCTGGGTATGAGCCATCCTACCATCCAGGTCCGCTCATTCGGTGAGGAGTTAGGGCATGGATTAGGGACGCTTTAGGAGGTGACCTGCCCCCTTATCCCGGCATCCAGGCCTAGTGGCTTTCCTTAATTTCTGACGTTGTATGGTTGGGGGTTCCCCCCACTCCCCACCATGACAGTTATGTCAAGGAAAACTCTGAGAAACATTTGTGGGCTGGACATAATCGAATATATAAACCTGAGTGTATGTATGTCTGCTAAAGGAATCCGCAATATAACACACAGGTATATCAGGTGTCCGGGAAGGTTTTAGACCGGGTCTCAGCTCTCTAGCACGTACCGTTCCTGAGATATTCCCCAAAAATTCTAATATGGCACCATCACATGACCTACATTAGCCAATAGAAGCCTGCAGGTATTTCTTCTCATATCTCAACTACCATACACACGGTCACATGATCCTTATCAGCCAATATGAAGCTCGCAGGACCTTAGTTTCCACATACACACAGTTTTACACCAGGTTTCCATAACAACCCAGCCATTTTTCTTTACTGCTGTAGATCAGCTTTAAAGAGGCAGGGCGCTGTGGATGACACTGTTAAGGGAGCAGAGTGCTGTGGAGGTCACAGTTAAGGGGACAGGCTGGTGTGGAGGTCACAGTTAAGGGGCGAATTGCTGTAAAGGCCACTGTTAAGGGGGCGGGCTGTTTTGGAAATCACTTAAAGGGGTTCTGCACTTTCATTTAACTGATAATTTATCCTCTGGATAGATCATCAGCTTCTGATCGGCAGGGGTCCGACACCCCGCACCCCCGTCGATCAGTTGTTTGAGAAGGCAGCGGTGCTCCAGCAGCGCCGTGGCCTATACACTGTTTACCGCCGGCCGACTGATGTCACGACTAGTATCAACTAGGTGGGCGGGGCTAAGCTCTGTTTACTTGAATGGAGTTTAGCCGCGCCGACGCTAGTTGATACTAGTCGTGACGTCAGTGAGCCGGCGGTAAACAGTGAGAAGGCCGCGGCGCCGCTGCCTTCTCAAACAGCTGATCGGCGGGGGTCCTGGGTGTCGGATCCCCGCCGATGAGAAGCTGATGATCTTTCCAGAAGATAGATCTTCAGTTAAATGAAAGTGCAGAACCCCTTTAAGGAGATGGGGTACTGTGGAGGTCACTCAAAGGGGCGGGCCGCTGTGGAGGTCACTGTTAAGGGGGCAGTATGCTGTGGAGGTCTCTGTTAAAGGGCGGGGAATGGTGGAGGTCCGTTAAGGGGACTGTCCACTATGGAGGTCAGTGTTAAGGGGTGGGCTGCTGTAGAAGTCACTAAGGGGGCGGGGTGTTATGGAAATCACTGTTAACAAGACGGGGTACTGTGGAGGTGACTAATAAAGGGCCGGTCTCTGTGGAAGTCACTGTTACAGGGGTGGGTGCTGTGGGGTTTACTGTTAAGGGGGCAGGAGACTGTGGAGATCACTATTAAAGTGGCAGCTGCTGTGGAGGTCACTGTTAACTGGGTGGGTTATTTTGGAAATCACTATTAGGCCTCTTTCACACGGGCGTCATGTTTTGGTTCAAGATGCGTCCCGGGTGCATTGCGGCAAACCCGTACAAGTAGGTACGCAATTTCAGTCAATTTTGACTGCGATTGCGTTCCGTTGTTCAGTTTTTCACACCGGTGCAATGCGTTTTGCACGCGCGTGATAAACTGAATGTGGTACCCAGACCCGAACTTCTTCACTGAAGTTCAGGTTTGGGTTCAAAGTTGTGTAGATGTAATTATTTTCCCTTATAACATGGTTATAAGGGAAAATAATAGCATTCTTAATACAGAATGCTTTGTAAAATAGGGCTGGAGGAGTTAAAAAAAAAAAAAAAATTTAAATAATTTTACTCGCCTCATCCACTTGTTCGCGCAGCCCGGCTTCTCTTCTGCAAACATGGAGAAGTCTGAAGGCCAAAAGGGGCACTTTTCTAACACATGTATAAAGGGAAAAAAACAATGCAAGGCCCGTAAAAGGCATGTGCCTGACCACCACTAATACATGCTGGAATGAGGCCTGACCTTCAAGTAAGAAAGTCCTGCAGATTCCTAGTGTGAGGTTAGAAACCAAGAGAAGATAGAGACTGGATGAACCATAGGTCCCATAAAATGGATGAAAGGCAAGAGAAAACCCTTTTAGTGCTGGGGTCCTGGGTTCGAATCCGAGCATCTGCATGGAGTTTGGGTGGGTTTCCTCCGGCTACTCTGGTTTTCTCCCACACTCCAAAGAGATACTGATAGGGAACTTAGATTTTGAGCCCCACTGGAGACAGTGTGATGCTAATGTCTGTAAAGCGCTGTGGAATATGCCAGCGCTATATAAGTTAGTATAATAAATAAATAAAAATAAGAAGGTAAAATTGAAGTACAAATCACAGCTAATAGAGAGAGGACTCTGGACAGCCTAAGGCTACTTTCACACTAGGGTTTGGTGCGGATCCGTCGTGAATCTGCACAGATGGATCAATTAAAAAAATACAGCCATCTGCATCCATTCCCCATCCCTGATTGTTGGCGTCTGTGGTCACGACCATTTGTCTTTCTTGTCACCAACAGACTCCGGTTTGCAAGTAATTTTTTTATCCTCCCCATATCAAGGAATTTTTCACTTGAGGAATGTAGATTCTTTTGTTCAGTGGATAGAGTCTCATCCCAGGAAGCCAAGAGGAAAGACTGAAGTACTCTTGTATGGCTTTGGGCCCACCTGACAGATGGGATAGCTGCTGTTAGAAGCCCTATAACGGTCATCAAATTCCTTATGGAAGAGGTTCTCTGACTGCAAAATAGAGAAATTGTTTGGCATAGAAGCATCTGTTTCTCTTGAGGCAGAAGACATTAATTAGTTCCCCTTACTCGGAGGAGCTTGCACGCGCACAGGATGACAGAAAACAACTATTGAATTAGGTAAGGGGAGGAGGCCTTTTAAAATCCTATGCTTCTACGTTGTTTCCTGTCCTGGGGGCAGGGACACCCTCCTGTGAGTGCCGTTGTGGAAGTGCCAGGGAAAATAGTGTTCTCACAAGAGAAAGAAGGTCCCATATAATGAGCCCACACCCTAAACATCACAGGATCCTGTAGATTGAATGTAGAGTAGAACCAAACCTGACACATGTGACATGGCTGTAGCAAAGAGGTGCTCAAAATGTACTCAAAGGTGCCATGAGCAGCCTCCCAGGAGGGAACTGGTCAAGCAGACCATCCAAGATGCTATGGAATGTGGTACTCAAGCGGATTAGACTCAGGCAATGACCCAGATTAGGTGCAGACTGACCAAGTGGACTGGACAAAATCATGATGAGCAAGGAACAATTGGGTTTGAGAGAAAAACAGATAGCAATAACCAGAAAATTCTGCCACCATTTAAGAGGATAATGTACCTGCCTGGTAGTTAAAAAAGGAGAATAATTATACTAGACGCCATTGAAGCAATAGGATGGTACAAGATTGATCATCAAGGGCAGGCAGAATGTACATAACCATGTCAAATACAGGGACCAGCAAAGCACAGATATACAACCTAAGGAAGGGGGTAATGAGGTTGACAGGTGCACACAATAATGGTGAGGCAAAGTCATATTGAGAGTCTGGAATTCACCACAATGAATTAGAGAATGCAAAGATTAAAGAAGCATAAAACTGTGGGACCATGTCCAATAATGAATCAGTAGATTCAATAACTTCACCCAAGTAAGGGAGAAATGTATGTGTCCAGTGCACAAATACCACATCTAGCAATAGCATGAATAATCGTTCTAATGAAGGTGAAAAAGCATCACCTAGAACATGACAGAACTATGTAACCCTAAAAGATACAGCATCCAGTGATGGCACAATTACCCATAAAAGGAAGTAATGCAGTAGTCTGGTGCACCCCAGAATTCAGGAGGCTTGCATTATACAGCATCTAACAGTTACTCCGCCCAATGAAGGAAGTAATACAGTTGCTCGCTGCACACTATAACCAAGAAGATTAGTTAGATCTAGCATTGTACAGACCTGTAAGATATAGGGAGGGAGAAATGCAGTTGGCTGGAGATGGAACTTTGGCAAACTGGCTTACCTGCATAAAGAAAAACTTAGTATTAACCAATAGGCCTGACAGAACAACAGACGTGCAGGTTAGGTATAGTGACCATAAAGTAATAACCTTCCAATTATCATTCAAAAGAGCGTTTCTACAGGGAGGAACAGAAATACTAAACTTCAAAAAAGCTAAATTTAGGCAACTTAGAGAGACCATAGGCTTAACTAAATGGGAAAAAGTCCTCACAAATAAAAATACAGCCACAAAAAGGGATATCTTTAAAAGCATCCTAAAATCTCACTGAGATGTACATACCGTATGGGAATAAAAGGTTAAGGAACAAAAATAAACCAATGTGGATAAACAGAACTGTAAAGAAAGCAATAAATGACAAAAAGAAAGCATATAAAACACTAAAACAAGAGGGTAACACGGAAGCACTGAAAAACTATAAGGAAAAAAATAGAACATGTAAAAAACTAATAAAAGCGGCCAAACTAGAGACCGAGAGATTGATTGCTAAAGAGAGTAAAACTAATAAGGAAAATAATCTGTCAGATGAAATGCTGAATGTTGAAATAAATTCCCCATTAAAAGTGTCCTGTTTGACCCAGTAAGAAGTACAACAGCGACTTAAAAAGATTAAAATAGACAAATCGCCATGATCGGATGGCATACACCCCCGTATCCTAAGGGAATTAAGTAATGTCATAGCCAGACCCTTATTTCTGATATTTGCAGATTCTATATTGACAGGGAATGTCCCACAGGATTGGCGCATGGCAAATGTGGTGCCAATATTCAAAAAGGGTCCAAAAACAGAGCCTGGAAACTATAGGCCGGTAAATTTAACATCTGTTGTGGGTAAACTGTTTGAAGGTTTTCTGAGAGATGCTATGTTAGAGCATCTTAACGGAAATAAGCAAATAACGCCATATCAGCATGGCTTCGTGAGGGATCGGTCATGTCAATCTAATTTAATCAGTTTCTATGAGGAGGCAAGTTCTATTTTTTTTGAAAATCTTTATTTATAACATTTTTCCGCATATACACATACAGTGTTCAGTTAAATGCATCAGATATTAAAGACAACATATCCAACACTGTTACATCATTTTGTTCTTCAAAGCAGAGCGAGGGTTGACCAGTAGGGTAAGTCCTCTCTAGCCACAAGTAAGAAAAGTCATACAATAGCCTATAAAGCTAGAGTCAACTGGCTCTACCATTCATGCTGTTTTTTATCTTGAGGCTAAAGACATAAAATTGGCCGGCGAGGCATCCCCTTGTCATTGCCTCCCCTACTTCAGGCAGCATAAAAGCAAATACATATAAACCATTAAACAAAAGGACATGAAAAAAGGAGGGGGGGGGGGGAACAAGTCAGTCAGGAAGTCAAATATTGAGTCTTCATATTATCACCTCAGTACCTATTCCTCTGAAATCTATATAGAATGTGGGTGAATGTGAATGAATGTGAGTGAATGTGGCTGGATGAAGCACGCAGTCTCAGTTATACACCACGTTGGGAGCAGTGCTAACCTTTATCCTGAGCATATTTCTCTTCCATATGTACGAGCCAGGGCTGCCAGATTCTAAGGAACAATTTCCTATTATTATTTTCCCATCCTGCCAACTCTTCCATCCGTCATTCGATTCATTTTCTCATATCACATTGCCAAGGTTGGTGGATCTACCTCCCTCCATTTAATAGGGATAAGGAGTTTTGCAGCTGTAATCATGTGGGTAGCTAGCGAGGATTTATTTGGTCTAAAGTTTTTCTCTGGACGCCATAATAAGATCAACGGGCCAGTGAGAGCAATATTGACATGGCATACCTTATTAATAGTGGTTTCAATTTCATGCCAGAAATGTCTCAGTGACTGACATGCCCACCAAATGTGTGAGATGTTACCTATCCCGTTGGAACACCTCCAGCATTCACTTGAGGGGATTAAGTTAATTTTGTGGAGAAATTCCAGCGTACGATACCACCTAGTTAGTATCTTAACCGAATTCTCTTGGACCCGCACACACGTTGAAAATCCATGGGAGTGGGATAGCACAAATGCTTTATCTCGGTCATTCAATGCGATACTCAGTTCTCTCTCCCATTCCCTCAAATAAGCCGGAGTCTGCTTATCTCTACCAGACAGTAATTGTCTATATATCACCGAGAGGCATTTTGGGGGGGAGGAAGGGAGAAGGACATCATTTTCCAACCAGGTAGGATCTGGAAGAGGCAAAAGGGACGATCTCAAAAACCTGGTGCAAGTACTCTCGAAATCCCATTTCTGGATCATATCTATTTCAACTACCGATTTACTAGTAAGAGTTGTATAGGAATCAATGTTCGGGCCTAATTTCACTAAGTCCCCCAATCTGAGATCATGAGAAAATCCCCAAATCTTAGGGCAATTACCTGGTGAAATTGAGAGCAATTGTGGGAAAAACTGAAGAGGCACCATGGGTGAAAGGCGATCTTGACCCATATTAAGAGCTGATGTATTATTACAGTGTGCAATTGTACACCTCGTGATGTCACTTAAGACTGCCTGTCTATTGGGGGTCTTGTTATTATGTCTCCAAAGGAGGAGTTCGTGATTTACTCCCAGAAGAGCTTTTTCTAGAGATATATGTATGGGGATAGATTGCGTCCTAGAAAGAGTCAGCCACCTTTCTAAGTGGATAGCCTGGATGTACATAGAGAGATCCGGAAGGGATATACCCCCTTGTTTCCTACGTCTGGTTAATAGTGCATAAGACAGTCTGGCTCTCTTGTCGGCCCAGAGGAATCTACCCATGAAAGATTTCAGTTTGTTCAGAAAAGACTTGGGTACCCTGATTGGAAGAGACCTAAAAGTGTACATGACCTGAGGCAGGACATATGTTGTCAGAACATTTTTTCTCCCTAACCAAGAGAGATTGGGTAATGAAGGTTTAGAAAGAAAACCTTTTATTTTGTTAAGTAAGGGGGTATAATTTAGCCTGAAAAGGTGAGCTGGATTTGCCGGCACCATGATCCCTAGGTATTTTATAGCTTCAGAGGGCCATCTAAAGGGGGTCAAAGCTTCTAACTGTTTCCTTTTGGCATGGTCCAAAGAAATACTTAAGGCTTCGGATTTATCCATATTTATTTTGAAGTTAGAAACACCTCCAAACTGTTAAAAATTCCTAAGACATGAGGCAAGGCCTCCTCTGGATTCGTAATCATCAAAAGAAGGTCGTCCGCAAATGCCACCATCTTATGATGTATACCTTCAATTCTCAATCCTTCAATAATGGGGGATTGCCTAAATATCAGTAAGAGGGTCTCCAAGGTCAAAACAGGGTTGGGGATAGCGGGCATCCCTGCCTAGTTCCATTTTTAATCTGAAAGGCGTCCGACAGAGTTCCATTAACTAACACTTTGGCCACACGGATGACGTGATGACGTAGAGGACGTCGCGCTCTCCGCCTCCCCACGGCTCAGCTGTCCCGCTGCCTTGAACTTTCTGGCGTTCTCATGCCGAACTTTCCCCGCACCCTCTCTATGACCGTGTGATAAGTGCTACCGCGCTACAGCGCTACTGCCTATCATGCTATTGCCTCGACTGTTGAGCTCGGACGTGGGGCCTGCTTCTAGCTTTTGCTGATCCTGCCGCTTCCTCCTCTCCTACTCACCGTGCCGTCGTGATCAGTTCGGTATGTGGAGCTCTTCCGTGGAGTGCGTCTCCAGTCCTTGTTGATCCGCTGCTCTCCTCCTGGTGTCAGTGTGAGTAGCACCCTTGTGTTTCCCTTACCCGATGGTTTGCTGGACAAGTTGACAAGTTGATGAATCATACTTAGGACTGCTGCCGATTCTCCTTGCTCTCTCCTCATGTTATTGTACATGACCTGACCCTCTCCTCGTGTCTTCAGCTTTTCCCGATTTGTTCCCTCTCCTCTTTGATGTCGTGGTGACTAACCTCCCTATGATTGTTGACTCTAACTAATCCTGAGTGGAGATCTATAAGCTGCTGGAGGACTCTTCAGGGGGCTTGTATGATGCCCATGATATATTTAACCCCGTTTTGTGCCTTTAGATTTTGTCCAGTATTTTTGATCATTATCTTCCCCTTTTTTCCTCTATACTGCTGGGACTAATTTTATTAACCCTACTCTGACAGGCTGCTGGTGTCAATATTTTTGAAAAAATAAAATAAAAAAGTGAGGTGCCTATGATTATAAAAGAAGTGAACTATAGAATATAAAGTATAAGGCAGAAAAAGGAAAAGAAAAAAAAAGAAAAAAAAAAAAAGGGAAAGAAAAGGGGAAAAAGAGGAAAAGAAAAGAAGAACAAACAAGAAGGGAGTGAAGAAAGAAAAATAAAAAAAATAAAAGAAGGGAAAGAAGGAGAGTGAAGAAGAAGCTATATATATTCAAAAAGGAGAGAATGAGGCGGAACAAGGGGAAAGAAAAAAAAAAAAAAAAAAAAAAAAAAAAAAAAAAAAAAAAGCAGGAATAAAGATATGGCCCCAAAAGCTAGTAGGCGCTCGACTGATCTCTCAAGTCAGAAACACGGGCCCAAAACTGTTGAGGCAACAAAAATAGATCAGTTCCTGAGGTCTCCGAGGGTTAATACGAGGGGCGGACAAAAGGAACTTGTCACAAAAAAAAACGATGACTCAGATGACTGAGTTAGAAACACAAAAAGCCTCTAGATACCCCGAAGAAGAAGATGGTATAATGGGGGAAGTTATCCCTAATGACAACTCCTCTCCGCTAGAAGAAATACTCCTAGAGGTTAAACAGAATGGGGATTTAATACAGGCGGTCACAACCCAACTTGGGTTTATCCAAGTTGATGTGGGACTAATAAAAGATGATTTGTCAAAAATGCGAGACAGAGTCAACATCCTTGAGAGTTCCGTCGCCCTTATACAGAATGAATCCAAAAAAATAAATACGGAAGTCTCCACATTTAAATCAGAATATAACCTTCTGAAGAAAAAGGTAGCGGACCTTGAGGATAGGTCACGAAGATACAATGTGAGAATAATAGGGATTCCAGAGGGTGTGGAAGAGAAAAATCCAACCCAATTCATACAGAAGTTAATCCTTGAGAACTTTGGGAAAGAGTCGTCTTCTTCTCTTTTTACGATTGAAAGAGCTCATCGGGTCCCAGGGGGAAAATCAATTCCAGGGAGACAACCTCGGACATTCCTTGTTAAGCTATTGACTACAGGGGACAGAGATATCCTCCTGAGAAGGGCGAGGGAATCCTCACCGGTTGTATATAACGGGATTAGACTGGCCTTTTTTCCCGATTTTTCGAAAGATATACAAGAAAAGAGACGCACATTTATGATTGTTAAAAAGAGGCTAAGAGAAAGGGATATTAAATATTCTCTCATATTCCCAGCCAAACTGCGGATTGTTTTTAATGATAAAACTCTTTTTTGACACCCCGGAAGAAGCCGCGGACTGGCTTGATCGAAATAATCGATAATTTAATTGGGTTATGATCTGGCGGGAATAATAATTACTATAAGGGGCTTATACCCCTAAATGTATTTTCCTTTGCTTCCTAATGGGGGTGGCTGAGTGGGGGGAGTGTGGGAGGGATGGTCATAGGAAAGAAATCTACTACAATATGTGGTGGATTGCCTGTATGAGGGGGGTGAGGGGAGGGGGGGCGGGGTTGGGCTGTGGTGCGTCAAAGTAGGTGTGGTTTCCCTTTTTTTATTTTATTTTTTTTCTCTCTCCTTTTTTCTCCATTTAACCATTGTTGATGCTGACTAGAATTATTGCTTGGAATATACGTGGTTTGGGGGATAGAGGTAAGAGACAAGCGGTCTTTGACTTGACTCAGGTCCATTTACCAGCAATAGTATGCCTGTTGGAGACTCACCTCACTGAGGAGACCTCTAGAGTGGTCGACAGGGGATGGGCTGCGCACACGTATCATTCTACCTTCTCTAATTACTCGAGAGGTGTTACGGTGTTGATACATAGACTTATTGATTTCGTTTGTGAGGCATCCTCTGTCGACCAACAGGGGAGATTTATTTTTTTTATATTGTAGGTTAGGGGGGAAGATATGTATTTTGCCCTTTGTCTATATTCCACCGCCATTTTCCTTTTCGGTTCTTAACTCTCTGTTATTATTCATGGATAAATGGCCAGAATGTCCAACATTGATTATTGGCGACTTTAACTGTGTCATCGATCCTCTACGTGACAGGGTTTCTACGAGTGTCAGGAGTGACAGTCCGGTCCAGGGGTCTCCCCTGGCACGGTTTTGCCTGGAGGCTGGATTTGAGGATGCTTGGGAACATCTGGGACAGGGGAAAAGGGTTTTTTCATGTTTTAGTAAAGCAGATAAATCGATGCCAGAATAGATCTTGTATTGATAAGTAGTAAACATGTGAAACTGATAAAGCGAATGAAATATGAAACGAGGTCAATATCGGATCACTCTCCGCTATTACTTGAATTTTGCTTATCTCAGGAAAGATATACACCAAAACCTCCCTTTAGACTAAATCCTTATTGGCTATCAGTTATAAAAGACACATGAAATAATTTGAAATGAAATAGGCCGATTCTGGGATATTAACTATGGTTCAGCAAAAATTCAAGTGGTATGGGATACCTTTAAGGCGTATATGAGGGGATTGATGGTTAGTAATATCGCGAACCTTAGAAGGGAATATGGAAAAAAACAGAAAAATCTAGAAGAACATGTAGTGTTGGCGACAGAATCCTTTCACATGAACAAGACTGAGAAGAACAGGGAAAATATGCAGAGGGCCACACAAATATATGCTAAGTTTTTATTGGATAAGGCCCAACAGAACCTTTTCTTTAAAGGGCAAAAATACTTTACCGAGTCAGGGCGGCCTGGTAAATTCCTGTCCAGAGTAATCTCCAATCAACAACCCAAAAAACATATAGATAAGGTTCGATTGAGTGATGGTAGGATAGTCACCAGACAGGGCCTGGTGGAGAAGGCCTTTGTTGATTACTTCCTTGATCTGTATAAAGCCGACTCTAACATCACAGATGATAAGATAGATTTCTATCTAGACAGGATCAATTTTCCAACTATTACTGAGACGCAAAAGAAAGCACTAGAATTGGAGGTCTCAATTCAGGAACTTGAGGGAGCTATTAAACTATGTTCAGCTAACTCCACTCCTGGTTCAGACGGGCTTCCATATGAATTTTATAGTAAATATGGGGACTGTATTCTTCCCAGACTGTTGGAGGTCTTTGCTGAATCAATGGAGGATGGGATGCTGCCAGATTCAATGATGGAGGCTACAATAATATTAATTCCAAAAAAAGGCAAGGACCCTTTAGATTTAGAATCTTATAGACCAATTTCACTGCTTAATGCAGATGTAAAGCTTCTTGCGAGGGTCCTGGCTACAAGGCTTTCTAGGGTCATTTCCTCCATTGTCCATCCGGATCAGAGAGGTTTTATCCAAAACAAGGGTACACATCATAATTTACATCGGCTTTTTTCTAATATTCAGGCCCCTGGGGGGACCGCCCGCTCCATCCTGTCATTGGATGCCTCCAAGGCCTTTGACAGGGTGGAGTGGCGTTTCCTCTGGAAGGTTCTTGCCAGGATGGGCTTTGGGGAAAGGTTTATACGTACTCTTAAGCTACTGTATAGATCTCCAAGGGCAAAATTGAGTCTTAATGGAATTCCGAGTAGTAGTATTGATTTAAATAGAGGCACGCGGCAGGGCTGCCCATTATCTCCCTTGTTATTCGATATTTATCTCGAACCCCTTGCGATGGCCATCAGGCAGGATGATCAGGTTAAAGGATTCGGTACGTTAGGAACACAAGACCGTATCTCATTATATGCAGATGATGTTTTGTTTTTTATAGACCATATGGAAATTACTCTTCCTAGGATTATTCAAATGGTTAAAGTATTTGGTGAGGTGTCTGGTCTTCTTATAAACTGGGCCAAGACCAGTCTGCTGCCAATAGACCCCCTGCCACAGAAAGAGGTTCCTGTGACACAGTTGGATATTGTTGATACTTTTCAATACTTGGGTTTGAGTATATCGCCTCGGGTTGAAAATTTTGTACAACTTAATTTGATCCCCATAATGGTAAAGATTAGAGCTAAAATAGGGATCTGGCTGAAACTTCCCCTATCCAGAGCTGATCGAGTTTCACTAGTTAATATTACCACAATTTCTTTATGTGCTCAGGAATACACCTATTTGGATACAAGATAAATATTTTAAACTTATGGAAAGAATAATTAATGATTTAATATGGGGAAGAAAGCGAGTTCGAATTAAGCTGGAATATTTGTATAAATCAGTGGAGTGTGGGGGTTTAAATCTCCCCTACTTTAAAGGGTACTTTATTGCAGCCCAGTTATTGATGTGCTATGAATCAGAGAACAGTGCACTGCTGGGGAAGTTGGTAACTAGCCATGCCCACAATAATATTTTTAACCTTGTTGGAATCTGGCCTATTGAAGAGTTATGAGCAAGGCTACAGTGAGACTATAAAATTACTCCTGAAAGTGTGGGCTACAACTAGGACATGGTTGAAGGTTAAGGGTTCACTTACATTTACGCCCCTCTGGCATAATTTGTATTTACAAAGGCTAGATGATATTGCAGCTGACATTTTGGCAGAAGAATAAAATTTTATATATCTCACAGGTAGTTAAAGATAGAGAAATTAAATCTTTTATAGAAATGACACATAATATAAGAAACCTTTCATGGTTTAGGTATTTTCAATTGCGATCTGTACTATCCAGTTTGGATGATAAGCGGCTGTTGGATATAGATAATTTATCTTTTTTGAATGATTGGGTAGGGGGTACACCTTCTAGAACAAAAATTTCAAATATATATAAGTTACTACTTAAGGCACGGTTTAGTGATACACAGTCACCAGGACAAAAAGCGTGGGAGGCGGATTGTCCGAATTTACAAATAGAAGGGTGGGAGAATATTTTTGGGAATTTGGTCTCACTATCCCAAAACTTCAACCATGTTCTAATACAATTCTATATTTGCCATAGATTATATATTACTCCCCTATGGATGAATAAATGCGGGTTAAGAGACACGTCCAACTGCCCCAAATGTGACACTGCAGGAGCGGACTTTCTCCATATGATATGGACTTGTCCAGAACTTATAAACTACTGGAATAGTATTAATAATTGTATTATGTATAAACTAAAAATTCGAATTCCTTTTGAACCACAAGTATTTGTGCTTAATGATCTTTCCAAATTAAATAATCACAAGTATCAAAAGATCTTCCTGAGCAGAATATTGATGTTGGCTAGAGTTTTGATCAGTCGGACCTGGTTTGCCCGATCCACTCCAGACAAATACATGGATAAATTTAACTGATAAGGTAAAAAATTATGAGAAAATTATATACAAACGGAGGGAAGTTGAGGACCAGTGGAATAGGATATGGGGTGGTTGGAGGATTGACTAGCTGAGGTCAAATTGTTTCATTTATAAGGGTCCTACTTTGACGCACCACAGACTAGGGGGGAGGGAGGGGAGGGTTTTCTAAATGTAACGAAAGGATGAGTTGATTATATTTATATATAATTAGTCGGGTCACTAAGAATTGAGAGATTGTAAAAATTTGTACTGTAAATGTTTTGAAGTTTTCCTAATAAATTTTTGAAAAAATAAAAAAAAAAAAAAAAAAAAAATATAACACTTTGGCCGAATGGGCTGAGTATAGTGAAAATATAGCATCTATGACCTGCAAAGGAAAACCAAACGCAACCAAACAGGCAGGCTTTCATGAAAAGCCAATTAACTCTGTCGAACGCCTTTTCAGCATCTGTCCCTAGGAGCAGTAGCTGGGTCTTTTTTTCCCTTAGCTACGAAGATGGAGTGCAGTACTCTACTGATGTTGTGTCTTCCCTCCCTCCCCCGCACAAAACCTACTTGCTCTTCCCCTATTAGATCAGGAAGCAATTTGGAGATGCGTTGACTCAATAGCTTCACCCACCACTTCAAAATCAGTGTTGAGAAATGAAATGGGTCTATAACTACCACATTCCTCAGGGTCTTTCCCTTCTTTATGTATAATCGTTATATGAGCCAGTTGGGCCTGGGGAGTGAGACGAACCCGACATCAGAGAGTTGCATAAATTAGTGAAGTGGGGCAATAATATTTCCTTGAACTTTTTATAATATGCTATCGGGAATCCGTCAGGTTCTGGACTTTTGCCCGACGGGATAGTGTGGAGGGTTGTTTCTATCTCCTGTATAGTAAAGAGCATTAATAAGCTGGCTTTCCCAGCTTCAGAGAGGGTAGGTATTTTTATAGATTGAAGAAATTTATCAATATGGTCCTGCCTGTGGTGTGGCGCACTTCCAGGGGCATCCTCTAGGTTGTACAGCGAGGTATAGAATTTGCTGAATTCCTCTGCAATGTCAGGGGTTGCAGTCATTCTATTACCCGTTTTTACCGCACTAATAAATGTCTTATTTCTCTGGGCCTTCAAAAGAGCCGACACTAGTTTTGAACCCTTGTCTCCATGGGAATAATATTTAAACCTTAACTTTTGTAAAGCTCTAGCAGATTTGACATTGAGTACATCTTTTAACTGAGAACGTAATAGATTCAACTTATTTTGGGCTTCTTCTGACATATTGGACTTCCAGGTCAGAAATTTGTAGTAAAAGTGCTTCTACCTTTTTTGCTCTTAGTTTTTTACCCTAGTTCCTATACTAATCAATTCCCCTCTCACAACAGTTTTATGGGCCTCCCACAGTATAGTTTTGGATGTTTCAGGAGTATCATAAATTTTGAAATAATCTACTATTTTATCTTTAATGAGGTCCCTATTAACCACATCTTCTATAAGCGTAGTGTTGAGCCTCCAAGACCAAGCTTTAGGTGGGATGTCCTGAAGCCCAAAACAAAAACTGACAGGTGCATGATCCGAAACAGTAATATTCCCAATCAGAGCACTAGTTACTGATAATAAAGCCGAATTAGATATAAACATATAATCCAATCGTAGATAGGATCTGTGAACTTGGGAAAAATACGTATAATCTCTCTCTCGGGTGGAGTATCCTCCAAATGTCAGATACCCAAATCCGCAAGACTAATTTGAATCCTTCGGATCTGTTTCTTGGGGATAGAAGCCTGTCTGGAAGTGGAATCTTTTGAAAAGTCTAAAGCTAGATTGAGATCCCCCCCTACAATGAGAGTCCCTTCGGTAAATGTCTTAAGATCTTCTAATGTCTGGACCACCCATGATACCTGTTTAACATTAGGGGCATACAAAGTAGCTAGCGTAACCATGGAATTCAAAATTCTCCCTTTTATGAACAAATATCTGCCTTCAGGGTCTATTCTTTTATCTAGCACTACTAAGGGTATACCACTGTTGATCCCTATAGAAACTCCTCTGGCTGCTGACGTATAGGTAGCATGATACCAATTGTTAAAGTGCTTGTTCACCATATTGGGTACATGTAAATGCCTGAAGTGTGTTTCTTGTAGAAACGTGATGTCAGCTTTTTCTTTTCTGAGCATGTGATATATCTGGCTGCGTTTTTGCGGCGTGTTCATCCCATTCACATTCAGAGTCACTACTGTGACTTTAGCCATATGTGAATCGGAACCAGTACACAAGGAGCCTTAACATCCATTCCTGAACTGACCGGAGGGAAAACAAATAGTTAACTAAAACTAACATCAGTTCCTCATAGAAGATGAGGTAAGCTGTAAACCTACTATCGTAGGCAACAGAAATGACATACATGTGGATGTATGTGGGGGGAGGTAACTTATTGGTGAGAGCCACGATCTCATCCGGAGTACAACCTCCCTGGCTTGGGTATAATATTACCTGCCCTATGTAAACCAGGTACATGAAGGGAACCATACCAGTGTATATATATAACTGCGGGTCTGTTTCTGGGTTCTTTATCCCCTGTCAGGGTTATACAATTACTATCATCCTCATAGCCATCACTCAGGACACTATATGTGGAACAATAACCCTCAACTGTGATAACAATTTCATCTTGTAATGGCGCTGTATCCCCTGACCCAAGATGTCATCGTCATAAACCTGCATACATAGGCATCAGCAATCAAACAATAAATAACTGTAATTTCCAGTCCCTTCATGTAGCCCTAAAAAATAAAGGGTTAGGCAAGGGTGTGAACGTCTCACGTGAGGAATCTCAGTCCGCAGGACCTGCTCTCTTCTTAGGGGATTTGAACTTCCCTGTTCGGTTCCATGGAGAGGGAGCTGTTAACTTTGGGGGTTCGTCAGTATCTGCTACCAGCAAACAGGGTGTTATTTCCATCGGTGCGATATCCAAAGCTTCCCAGATCTTTTGCAAATCGTCTGGATGTTTCACCAAAAACTGTTTGCCGTTTATTGTGGTACTGAGACCGAATGGAAACAGCCATCTCAAGGGGTGCTTCCTCGCCCTTAATTCCGCCGTCAACGGTTTCAGAGCCCTCCGTTTAGCAAGAGTGCTTGCGGCTAAGTCCTGCAGGATCTTGTTGTTTTCAAGAAGAACTTCTTCCTTTTCTCTCGCCGCTTTTAGAACTTCTGCAGTGTCCAGAAAATTAAGTAAGGCGCATATGGTGTCCCTAGGAGGGTCGCCTGCTGGAGGCTTTGGACGCAGAGCTCTGTGAGCCCTTTCTATTATAATGGCTGCTGCACGATCTGGTCCCAGCAACATGGCAAAAACACTGCGAACTGTTTCCGTCAGGTCTTCAGAAGAGACCGTCTCCGGGATCCCTCTCAGCCGCACATTCTTCCGACGACCTCTATTTTCTTGGTCCTCAAGATACAGGTATGCATTATTTACTTGTGTGCGTAGCGCTTGCATTTGAGATTGCATACCTTTACTGTGTTGGATGACCACAGCTTGCACTTTCTCTAAGGCCTCAACTCTTTGCCCCACATGGGTCACTTCAGATTTTATATCGGCCAATTCCTTCATAACTGGAGAGAGGGCTTGCGCCAGAGAGTGCTTCAAAAAAACCTGGTTATAGGCATCGGGTTTTCCCGGTCTTGAGTTTCGGAATGTGCATATGAACTTGCGCCGTCCGAACCTTCCTCTTCATGCGCCGCGTCACTGTAATCAGCCGGCGCCATTTTGCCGCGCTCGGCCGTGAGGGACAGCTTCTTCTGAAAGAATTTGTTCATGTCGCCATGCGACTTCTTGACCCTCGGGGTAGCCTCTGCTTCCTTCCCTCTCTCCTTGCTGGGTTTGCCCATGGTTTGGCAGTGATAAACGCTGTTGTAGCTAATAAGCCAGGTATTGTGGCGAGGAGCTCAAGGTTCAAGCGTCCACCATGCTCCGTTGGCTCCGCCCCTGAGGAGGTAAGTTCTAGACTTGACAGCGGCGAATCAATGGATGTCGTGTATCTGGACTTCTCCAAAGCATTTGACACCGTACCACATAAAAGGTTAGTATATAAAATGAGAATGCTCGGACTGGGAGAAAACATCTGTATGTGGGTAAGTAACTGGCTCAATGATAGAAACAGAGGGTAGTTATTAGTGGTACACACTCAGATTGGGTCACTGTCACTAGAGGAGTACCTCAGGGGTCAGTATTTGGCCCTATTCTCTTCAATATATTTATTAATGATCTTGTAGAAGGATTGTATAGTAAAATATAAATTTCCGCAGATGACACTAAACTGTGTAAAGTAATTAACACTGAAGAGGACAGTATACTACTACAGAGGGATCTGGATAGACTGGAGGCTTGGGCTGATAAGTGGCAGTTGAGGTTTAACACTGACAAATGTAAAGTTATCCACATGAGAAGGAATAATGCAAGTCACCCGTAAATACTAAATGGTAAAACACTCAGTAAAACTGACATGGAAAAGGATCTAGGAATTTTAATAAACAGCAAACTAAGCTGCAAAAACCAGTGCCAGGCAGCTGCTGCCAAGGCCAATAAGATAATGGGTTGCATCAAAAGGTGCATAGATGCCCGTGATGAGAACATAGTCCTACCACTTTACAAATCATTAGTCAGACCACACATTGAGTACTGTGTACAGTTTTGGGCTCCAGTGAACAAGGCAGACATAGCAGAGCTGGAGAGGGTCCATAGGAGGGCAACTAAAGTAATAACTGGAATGGGGCAACTACAGTACCCTTAAAGATTATCAAAATTAGGGTTATTCACTTTAGAAAAAAAGACTGCGGGGAGATCTAATTAATATGTATAAATATATCAGGAGTCAGTACAGAGATCTATCCCATCATCTGTTTATCCCCAGGACTGTGACTGTGACGAGGGGACATCCTCTGCGTCTAGAGGAAAGAAGGTTTGTACACAAACATAGAAGAGGATTCTTTACGGTAGGAGCAGTGAGACTATAGAACTCTCTGCCTGAGGAGGTGGTGATGGTAAGTACAATAAAGGAATTCAAGAGGGGCCTGGATGTATTTCTGGAGTGTAATATTACAGGATATAGCTACTAGAGAGGGGTCGTTGATCCAGGGAGTTATTCTGATTGCCTGATTGGAGTCGGGAAGGATTTTTTTATTCCCTTAAAGTGAGGAAAATTGGCTTCTACCTCACAGGGTTTTTTTTTTGTGGCCTTCCTCTGGATCAGCTTGCAGGATGACAGGCCGAACTGGATGGACAAATTTCTTTTTTCGGCCTTATGTACTATGTTACTATGTTACTTCTGACTCCTTATGAGCCCTTGGAGAGGTGGAGACATTCCTTTGTGGAAGGGTATCCTTAACCACCAGATGGGATCTTGCATGGTGGAGGACAATCAAGTTCTCTGCTCAGAATCAGTAACAGAGGAGTCCTCCAAAGAGGCAAAGTAGAGAGGTAAATAAACCTTAGGGAATGCACTGAGTGACAATTTGAACAGGCAACGACTGTAGTGTCTCAGCCACAGGTTTAGGAGAGCCTGGTGAGATCATCCATTGCCCAGGGAGTGGAAAGGTCCGAACTAGGGGAGTCAATTCCTGAGCAGAGAAGTTGTGGATATGCTAGAAGGGTCTGGGGTTGAGGTGCTGCACGTAGAAAGACTCAGGCTGCCCACAGGAGTATACTCAGATGCAATCCATTTTATTCTCACACACGTGTTCTCATTTTAGGGCAGATCTAAAGACAGCGGAAGGCAACCGCGATGGGGGCGCACTACACACCGAGTTTTGCAAACTTATATATGGGCAGTTTTGAAGAAGAATACATCTACGGTGAGCACCACTGCAAGGACAAGATCATCTTTTACATACACTATATAGGCGATCTGATCCTCATTTGGAGGGGTAACAGTAAATAAGCTCATGCATTTATCTCTCACCTCAACACCAACACGTGGAATCTCAGTTTAACAGCCAACAACTCAATTACATCCATTGAAAATCTGGGTTCAATCTTATATGCAGAAAATTAAACTATGTCAAAGACGTTCTTCAAAAAAGTTGATGACAACAGCTATTTGGATTATAGGAGTGCGCACTACAAAAAATTGAAGGATAATATACCTTTTAGTCAATTTAAACGGCTAAGAACTTATACCACTACGAGTGATTTCACTGAACAAAGCCAAATCTTACGGTCAAGATTCTCCAATAAGAAATACCTCAGGGGGATCATTGAAGGGGCTTTTTTGTAGGCCAGCCAACAAAGCGAGGGCCTAATGACGAAAGACAAGTCCGAAGAAGCAGGGAACCGTAAAAAGTACAGATCTGCATTCATCACTACCTACAACACTAACCATGAGGTCCTGAGGAATATCCTTGCAAAGCATTGGCATATCTTAAAAAGTGATCCCTACATTAAGGACGTCATTCTGTCCAAACCACAGATGACCTTCAGAAGAGCGAGAACCCCGAAGAACATACTGGCACCAAGTAGACAAAAAACAAAACAAAAAAAAAACACTGTTGTCAACCCACCACCACAAGAGGCTCTTCTGGTTGTATGGGCAGCTACAAATGTGGCCATACCCTATGTAAATGCTGTACGAGTATTTCTAAACGGATTAAAACCTTCAGGAGAAAGACAATGGGATAATTCCCCATCAAGCACCTCCTTGTAGTGTACGGGAGAGTAATACCCCGTCACTACAGAAGGGTCACTTGGGTATTGTCGTTCCCCCTGTATTTATGGGGAGGTTGGTATAGAAAATCTTGTTAAATGTAATGCTATGTACTTCCTGTTACTGTGAAAGGTGCATGTGCAGGCCGGCTAGGGTGTCATTCCAGCTCTGAGTCACTAGAGGGAGCTAGGGAACCCTAGTTTATATAAGGCCCAGTCAGGAAGTAGTAGTAGGACAGACAGTGGGAGCAGAGGTCAGAAATGATCCTGTGTCTGAGTGAAGGCCAGGCTATGGGCCTGTGAGAGTAGAGCAGGCCTGAAGCCTGCCGACTAGGAGAGGGTAGTAAAGGCCCTGTAACCGGGTTCCGGATCCAAGGAAAAGGTTCCCCTCCTGAGTCATCATCCGTTTAGCTGAAACAGCATAAGCAAGCCACCAGCCAAGACACAGAATACCACAGAGGCCGATCAGATAAAGCAAGAGGTACTCAAGATAACAGAGGAGGTACTAGATAAGGACAGCTTCAAGGGTACGCCAGATAAAGGGTATTAGACCTTGGAGAGAAAGTCACATGTTTCAGGACCAGTCAGGAATAGTGTGCAAGCCGCCTGTACTGCATCTCCTGTAATCAACACTCTGTATAATACATTGCTAAGACCGGCCATTCTGTACTTCCAAGAACCAGCTGTATTCCAATAGTAACCAACTGTCTTTCATGGAACTGCGCTTCCAACTGCGTCCATGTATTATAATCACTGAGATTCAGTAAAGTTCCAGTTTTTGTTGGCTATCCTATGCTTGCTTCATTCTTCTACAATACCATACACGGCGTGTCACCGTTTAATTGACACTGGCGTCACGAACTTTTAAATACCTGCCTGTTCCAGTATTCACCCCAATTGAAGACGACAGTGGATCCCAGGTTAGTGAGTCAATCTGCACTACAAAGCCCAGCATACACTACTGACCCCCTGGGACACTGCACTGAATTGCTCATCCTCATACATTGTCTATTTTATAGAATGCGAATGCGGCCTACAGTATGTGGGTCACACGATCCAGTCCCTTAGAGAGAGATTGAATCAACATCGGTGGAATATTACATGCAGTTTCCTGAAACACAGCGTGTCTCGACATTTCCTCTCCACCCATGACAAGGACCCTTCCAAACTCACCATTACACCCATTGAACAAATTGATGATACCCATCCAGATAGGTGGGAGACGTTTTGGATCTTCAAGCTACAGACCCTTGAACCTTATAATTTAAACAAAAGCCTAGAGAACAAGTGTTTTTAACACATTTGCCAACCAAGAAGTTCATCTAGCAGGCACCCCACTCAATGGACCCACACCCTCTTCTATACCCTTCCAAACTCACCATTATTTCCTCACCCCACCCCCATTTGTCTGATATCTACAGCATTCAGTCTAGCTCATTTCACTTTCCATCAAACCTTATTACATTGCTCATCCATATATAGAATATCAGTCTCACAATTTCCTAATGTGTACATTGGTACAGTATATGTCTTACTCTGGATCATGATTAAACATGTCAATCTGATGGGAGGTGTCGGGAGTTGAAGTGCCACTGCTTTGTATTGTTGTTTCTACGCTGTATTAAAGACTGCTGGAATTTCCATTTTTCTGTGCTGGATTTTCTTCTCTTGCGAGCTATATGTCTTACTACATCATTCCCAGGTCAATCAGACCTTGTCTACAGACAGTATTTCACTTTTATTCAAGTATACTGGTACATTTAACACCATTTCACTCCCAGCTTTATTATATACCCCCTCATTGGTTAGGCTTACACTTTGTTTCACTCTGTTCATTGAGATCTTTACCCCATCACCCCACACCCCCTTCCTTGCCCCTCATCAATTCCCCCTGTCACGGCCATACAATCATTGTTCTTTCTATCCGTCATCAATTCCCTCCTGTCATTGCCATAAACCCAGGTCTATTTTCAGTACAATCATCAACACAACCAGTGTGCTATAACCCTGCCAACCAGTGGAACTCCCTCCAATCTGGGCGTCCACCGCTACCCACAACTTCTCCTTTTCTTCTAGCACTAAAGCGCGCGCTGTGTGTACAGCAAAAAATCCACGCGCCGACCAGAATCAATCGTGCCTCCAAGGTAACATCTTCCCTACTCCGGTTTAACCAGTGTGGCGTTTCAAGAGTCAGCTACTTACAATCACGCACCTGTGTAGAGCAACCTCTATGTGCACAGGAGTGACTTGTTGAATTTGACTTTCTCCACTTACAGTTTACACATCAGACACCCAAAAAAGTTGCCTTTTAATTAGGGTTTGTCCTGTATTAAAACATTGTCAATTAGCGCCATCTTCTGACCACTTCCATATTGTTCTCTGTGTATGTTCAGCCTCTTTGTTACTCCTCCCCTTTGTGACCTCACTTATCTACAAGAAGGGGAGTAGTCTTCTAGAAGTTGCCATCTTTCTTCACATGCTCTGCTGTACAAGATTATCTAAACTTCTACTATAGGCTGCATAGCCGGTAAGGCATTATTTCTTGCTGTTCTTTCATGCCTATGTGATTATTACTAGCTATAGACATGCATTATGTGTATTTCTGTGTAGGCAGCTAGTTAGCAGTTCAGATGTAAAGTAAGGGCCTAGTCAGCTACCCCTTGCAGACATGTTGTATGCTGTTCTATGATATGTATCAGACATGTTGCATGCTATTCTATGATATGTATATTTGAAGTTCATGTACTTATTGCATTCTTTATGTTACTGGTTCACAGTTTCACACCAACTTACTTCGGCTCATTAAAGCTACAGATCATTACCTGGTCTCAATTTACTGAGTAGTAGGAGGGTGTTTATCTGCCTGCCAAGTCCATACACACCCCAGGGGTACACGTGGTAACGAGGACAGGACAGTGAAACGGCTGCGACCTAGCCAGTGAAACGGCTGCGACCTAGCCAGTGAAACGGCTGCGACCTGGCGAGTGGAAAATAAGATACAGACTTCAGAGGCCGCTATCCCACCACGCAGCTACCTGCATATGAGAACACAGCAGTCTCTTCACAGTCAAGATCCTGAACAGCAGCATCATGTCACAAAGCCAAACTTCTTACAAGACAAGGTCTAAGGCCAGTCGCTCTGCAAGGTCCTCAGCAGTCAGCAATGCCGCCGCCATTGCACGTGCAGAAGTGGAGGCAGCAAAAGCACGCGCTGCCTTTGCAGAGCAAGAGATGCAACTAAAGCTACGTCAAGCAACATTTGAAGCTGAAAAGGCAAGTCAGCAAGCGGCACTGGAGAAGCTCTCAGCGCAGAAGGAAGCTGCCGCAGCCATTGCCAAAGCAGAGGCCCTGGAAGCACTCTTTTACCCAGACGACGAAAGATGCAGCGGTCCAGCCAACCTAGATCTCATCCATCAAGATTCCCTGCAGCGCACTTCAGAGTATGTCCATCGACATTCCAGAATGATCGATACTCTCCAGCCGACAGAAGATCTTCAACAAGACCTCATCGAACTCGCCTCACAGCAACCCCGGAAGTCCAGGATAAGTCTCTAACCCGCAGGCCAGAGGACAATCCAGGAAATGAACTAAGTAGGGACCACCCACCTTCTCATCAGGAGTTCCAGCCTGCGCATAATGTTCCAGAAACATCCTTTTTCGTGCCTAGAAGGTATGATACAGTCCAACCTAAAAGAGAGACTACTGACAGGTATGATTATACACCATTTTCCCACTATCGCAACACACTGCCAGCTTACTCTCCTCCTGATCAAACCAGCATGGACATTGTTAAGTTCCTCACAAGGCGTGAGCTGGTTGCCAAGGGACTTGGGAAGTTTGATGATCACCCTGAGAGTTATAGGGCCTGGCGTTCTTCCTTTAAGAACACAATCAAAGACATTGGACTATCCCCCAGCGAAGAGATAGACCTCTTAGCTAAGTGGCTAGGGACTGCATCTGCTGAGCATGTAAAAAGAATCAAGTCCATTAATATAAGAAACCCAGATATCGGACTAAAAATGGTTTGGGACAGACTTGACGAATGTTATGGTTCAGCAGAGGCAATAGAAAACTCTTTCTTTAAAAGGATAGAAGATTTCCCTAGAATAGCTCCTATAGGCTTCCAGAAACTTAGGGAACTTAGTGACTTATTAATGGAACTACAAGTAGCCAAATCTGAAGGTGATCTGTCGGGACTCACATTCTTTGACACTGCCAGGGGTGTTAACCTCATAGTACAAAAGTTAACCCCCGGCTTACAAAATGAGTGGGTCAAATGTGGTTCTAACTATAAGAAAAAACACAATGTTTCATTTCCTCCATTTTCTGTGTTTGTAGACTTCATACGTGACCAGGCTAAGATAAGAAATGATCCTAGTTTTGATTTTACACTGGCATGTACTTCTGTTTCAGGTCTTCCTTCACGTAGAGCTTCAGTGGCGGTTCACAAGACTGAACTGTTCCCTTCAGACTCTCTCCACAGGTCTGCTGGTTCCTACCATGCAACAAACAAAGTTAGAAACCCTGGTAAGCAGTGTCCTATACACCGAAAACCACATTCTCTCCTGACATGTAGGGGCTTTAGAGAAAAACCCATCGAGGAGCGTAAACCCTTCCTTAGAGGAAATAACATCTGCTACAAGTGCTGTTCTTCAACCACTCATTTAGCCAAAGACTGCAAGGTTAGTGAAAAGTGTAAAGAATGTGATAGCACAGACCATAGTACAGCATTGCATCCTGGACCAGCTCCATGGACTTTGCAACACGCTTACAATACTGTTCAGCATGGTGGAGAGGAGGGTAACACTGCTGTCGCTACCCTGGAGGTCACTCCACAGTGCACTGAGATCTGCAAAGGATCCATAAGTGGAAGATCCTGTTCCAAAATATGTCTAGTCCGAATCTACCCAACAGGACAAAGAGACAAAGCAGTCAAAATGTATGCCATTCTAGATGACCAGAGCAATAGGTCTCTAGCCACCTCAACCTATTTTGACATATTCAACATTAAAAGCCCCAGCTTCCCATACTCACTAAGGACTTGTGCAGGATTTGTGGAGACGGCGGGGAGAAGAGCATCCGGTTTCCAAGTTGAAGCGATGAACGGCGAGATCAGCTTGACCTTACCAACTCTAATAGAGTGCAATCAAATCCCTGATCACAGATTTGAAATTCCTACTCCAGATGTCGCAATGCATCATGCACACCTAAAGCATATAGCCCACCTGATCCCAGAACTTGACCCACAGGCTAAGATAATATTGCTACTCGGGAGAGACATTCTACGAGTCCATAAAGTGAGACAGCACATAAATGGTCCTGGCAACGCTCCTTATGCTCAAAGGCTGGATCTAGGATGGGTCTTAATAGGAGAAGTCTGCCTTGGGAGTGTGCACAAGCCAGAGTCAGTTCATAATATGTTTACAAGCACACTAGCCAGTGAACGCCCCTCACTTTTCCAACCATGTGTCAACAACTTCCTCATAAAGGAGCTACCGTGTGCTTCCCATCTACCTTGTTCCTTTACAGATGTCTCTAGTGACAGCGACCAAGACCACTTAGGATGCACTGTCTTCCAAAGGACAAAAGATGACAATCAGGTGGCACTATCTATCGAAGACAAGCTGTTCTTGGAAATAATGGAACAAGATTTCGTGAAGGACAGCACTAACAGTTGGGTTGCGCCTGTTCCCTTCAGAACTCCAAGGCCACGCCTACCTAACAAGGTACAAGTACTTAAACGTTTCTCTTCTCTTAGACGTAACTTCCAAAGAAGGCCGGAGATGAGAGAACACTTCTTTTCTTTCATGCAGAGAATATTTGAGAACAATCATGCAGAGATTGCACCACCCCTTGAAGCTCATGAAGAATGCTGGCACCTCCCAATTTTCGGAGTATATCATCCCAAAAAACCAGGTCAGATCAGAGTCGTGTTTGACTCTAGTGCTAAATATGAAGGCATCTCCTTAAACGATGTACTCCTGACTGGCCCTGACCTAAATAACAAACTGCTAGGGGTACTCCTCCGTTTCCGCAAGGATTCTGTCGGTCTGATTGCCGATATCCAACAGATGTTTCACTGCTTCCTTGTTAGAGAGAAGGATAGAAACTTCCTCAGATTCTTCTGGTTTAAAGACAATGACCCTTTAAAAGATGTCATAGAGTACCGCATGAGAGTACACATTTTCGGTAACAGCCCCTCACCTGCTGTTGCTATTTACGGATTCAGACGTTCTGCTCAGGAAGGAGAAAGAATATGGGTCAGATACAAGACAGTTTGTAGAAAAAGACTTCTATGTAGATGACTGTTTGAAATCTTTACCTTCCAGTGATTCTGCAATCAGTCTCCTCAAAAGAGCCCAAGACATGCTCGCCTGTTCCAATTTGAGACTCCACAAGATTGCTTCAAACAGCAAAGAGGTTATGGAAGCCTTCCCTACTGAAGACCATTCCAATGACCTAAGAGATTTGGACCTGGGGTCAGATACTTTACCTGTCCAACGCAGCCTTGGACTTCTATGGGACTTGAAATCTGATACCTTCACCTTTCAAGTTAGCAAGGAAGAAAAGCCTTTCACCCGCAGAGGCGTCCTGTCTGCAATCAACAGCCTGTATGATCCTTTGGGTTTTGTAGCTCCTGTCACTATCCAAGGTAAGGCCTTGCTTAGAGATTTAATCCGTGAAACTACTGACTGGGATGTTCCATTATCCCCTGAAAAGAAGAATATGTGGGTAGAATGGAGAAACTCCCTGACAGCTCTGTCTAGCCTTAATGTCTCACGCCCATATGCTCCTGTGCCATCTACTGATGTCCAAGACCATACACTCTGCGTATTTTCCGATGCTTCTGTTAAAGCTATATCTGCTGTAGCTTATCTCAGAACCATGGACACTAACGGACAATACCAAGTTGGGTTTATCATGGGCAAGGCAAAACTCGCACCACAACCTGAACACACTATACCCAGACTTGAACTTTGTGCTGCAGTCTTGGCCGTTGAGATGGCCGAGCTAATCACGTCTGAGATAGACATTGATCTTAAAAAAGGTTGAATTCTACACAGACAGCAAGGTGGTCTTGGGTTATATCTATAATGAATCCAGACGATTCTATGTTTATGTCAATAACAGAGTGCTTCGGATTAGGAAATCCACCTGTCCAGAACAATAGCATTATGTGCCTACCAACAATAATCCTGCAGACCATGCTACAAGAGCTGTTGCAGCAAGCCGTCTCAAAAACACAACCTGGCTCACTGGTCCTGCATTCTTACGTAATCCAGGTTCAGCTGTTCACCAGAACAACATATGCGAACTAGTGGACGAAGATTCGGACATTGAGATCCGTCCCAAAGTGTCTGCACTTCACACAGTGACATCATTCGACTCCCTTGGTTCTCATCGCTTTAAACGATTTTCTGCTTGGAAATCGCTTGTACGAGCCATTACCTGTCTAGCCCACATAGCTCGTGCCTTTAAAGAGACCAATTGTAATGATGTTAGGCAGTGTAAAGGCTGGCACCACTGCCAAGAGGTTTACACTGTGACAGAATTCCAGCAGTCAAAGAAAATCATTATTCATACCATACAACATGAAGTCTTTACCAAAGAGATTGACTGCATCACCAACCATAAGTCTATCCCTAAAAGTAGCTCTTTAAAAAAGCTTGACCCATTCCTGGACGAGGACGGTCTACTGAGAGTCGGAGGTCGTCTTAAGCAAGCAAGTCTCCAGCTCAAGGAAAGAAACCCTCTGATAATTCCTGGGAATCATCACGTTACTACTTTGATTGTACAATACTATCACAACCAAGTGAAGCACCAAGGAAGACTGTTTACGGAAGGAGCTCTACATACTGCTGGATTGTGGATAGTTGGGGCGAAGAGATGTGCGAGTAGCATTATCTTCAAATGCGTCATGTGTCGTAAACTTCGTGGTATGTTACAGACACAGAAGATGGCAAATCTACCTGTTGATAGACTCAGTATGGATCCTCCTTTCACCAACGTTGGATTTGATGTATTTGGACCCTGGTCTGTCACAACACGTCAAACTAGAGGAGGCCAAGCAAACAGCAAACGCTGGGCAGTCTTATTCACGTGTATGACCATCAGAGCTGTTCACATTGAAGTCATCGAATCAATGGATACCTCAAGCTTTATCAACGCTCTTAGACGTTTTATTGCAATCAGGGGTCCTGTAAAGCACATTTGCTCTGACAGAGGTTCCAATTTTGTTGGAGCAGCTAAAGAACTACAGATCTCCTCCAATATTGATGGCAAGAGTGTGGAGAGATACCTGAGAGACCAGGATTGCACTTGGACTTTTAACCCACCTCACTCCTCTCATATGGGTGGAGCTTGGGAGAGGATGATTGGTATAGCCCGCAGAATCCTGGATTCCATCTTCTTACAAGTAGGAACTGCTAGACTCACTCACTGAGAGCCTTGTAACCTTCATGGCTGAAGTCACAGCCATCATCAATGCTAGACCTTTGACTCCAGTTCTGAGCGATCCAGAGGAACCATTCCTTCTCACTCCTGCAACCCTCCTTACCCAGAAGATTGGGAAAGTGAGTACTCCTCCTGGTGAGTTCAGCACCAAAGATCTTTATAAACGTCAATGGAGACAAGTACAGTGCCTTGCCAATACATTTTGGGACAGGTGGAAGAAACAGTACATATCCACTTTACAACCACGGAACAAATGGCAAACTGTCAGGCCCAACCTGAAACTTGGGGATGTTGTTCTTCTAAAGGACAGTCAGTTGCAAAGAAATGAGTGGCCCCTAGGACTTGTCACAAAGACATTTCCAAGCGAGGATGGGAATGTCCGTAAAGTGGAAGTAAAGGTCTGCAGATCACAAGAGACCAAGCTGTTCCTTAGACCAGTGTGTGAACTCATTCTCCTGTTATCTCCTGATGACTGATAGTGGTATTAATCAATACCAGACGGGGAGTGTCATGTCTCCATACAGCTTCTCTCAAATGTGTGCTAATTCATATAGGGTTTGTCCTGTATTAAAACATGGTCAATTAGCGCCATCTTCTGACCACTTCCATATGGTTCTCTGTGTATGTTCAGCCTCTTTGTTACTCCTCCCCTTTGTGACCTCACTTATCTACAAGAAGGGGAGTAGTCTTCTAGAAGTTGCCATCTTTCTTCACATGCTCTGCTGTACAAGATTATCTAAACTTCTACTATAGGCTGCATAGCCGGTAAGGCATTATTTCTTGCTGTTCTTTCATGCCTATGTGATTATTACTAGCTATAGACATGCATTATGTGTATTTCTGTGTAGGCAGCTAGTTAGCAGTTCAGATGTAAAGTAAGGGCCTAGTCAGCTACCACTTGCAGACATGTTGTATGCTGTTCTATGATATGTATCAGACATGTTGCATGCTATTCTATGATATGTATATTTGCAGTTCATGTACTTATTGCATTCTTTATGTTACTGGTTCACAGTTTCACACCAACTTACTTCGGCTCATTAAAGCTACAGATCATTACCTGGTCTCAATTTACTGAGTAGTAGGAGGGTGTTTATCTGCCTGCCAAGTCCATACACACCCCAGGGGTACACGTGGTAACGAGGACAGGACAAGTGGCTAGGCTAATCTAACTAGAAACCTGGAAACAGGGGGGAGGGGGAGCATACCAATACACAATGCAAGATACTGGAACAGAACACTCCCAGTCTGGTATCGGTTGATACCACTATATCTATATAGTACAGACAAAAAGTTTGGACACACCTTCACATTCAAAGAGTTTTCTTTATTTTCATGACTATGAAAATTGTAGATTCACACTGAAGGCATCAAAACTATGAATTAACACATGTGGAATTATATACATAACAAAAAAGTGTGAAACAACTGAAAATATGTCATATTCTAGGTTCTTCAAAGTAGACACCTTTTGCTTTGATTACTGCTGTGCACACTCTTGGCATTCTCTTGATGAGCTTCAAGAGGTAGTCACCTGAAGTGGTATTCCAACAGTCTTGAAGGAGTTCCCAGAGATGCTTAGCACTTGTTGGCCCTAACCCCAAACCATCTCGATTGGGTTCAGGTCCGGTGACTGTGGAGGCCAGGTCATCTGGCGCAGCACCCCATCACTCTTTCATGGTCAAATAGCCCTTACACAGCCTGGAGGTGTGTTTGGGGTCATTGTCCTGTTGAAAAATAAATGATGGTCCAACTAAACGCAAACCGGATGGAATAGCATGCCACTGCAAGCTGCTGTGGTAGCCATGCTGGTTCAGTATGCCTTCAATTTAGAATAAATCCAACAGTGTCACCAGCAAAGCACTCCCACACCATCCCACCTCCTCCTCCATGCTTCATGGTGGGAACCAGGCATGTAGAGTGCATCCGTTCACCTTTTCTGCGTCGCACAAAGACACGGTGGTTGGAACCAAAGATCTCAAATTTGGACTCGTCAGACCAAAGCACAGATTTCCACTGGTCTAATGTCCATTCCTTGTGTTCTTTAGCCCAAACAAGTCTCTTTTGCTTGTTCCCTGTCCTTAGCAGTGGTTTGAGAATGCCAAGAGTGTGCAAAGCAGTAATCAAAGCAAAAGGTGGCTACTTTGAAGAACCTAGAATATGACATATTTTCAGTTGTTTCACACTTTTTTGTTATGTATATAATTCCACATGTGTTAATTCATAGTTTTGATGCCTTCAGTGTGAATCTACAATTTTCATAGTCATGAAAATAAAGAAAAAACTCTTTGAATGAGAAGGTGTGTCCAAACTTTTGGTCTGTACTGTAAATATATATGCATACAATGGAATTGTATAAAAGAACAATAGCTTGCAGATGCAAATAATGTCAATCTACCTGAAAAGGAAACATGCAATGAACATTATTCAAATAATAAAAGGAGAAGTCTTCAGTTCGGGCCATAGAGCTGGTAATGGAACAGTCTTAGAAGATGTTGAGCATCTTTGGTAGAAGGGATCTCAACATGGAAGTTCTGTAGGCATGAGTAACACAACTTCTGTAACAGAGTGGAAGAAGGTCTAGATTACTCCACCTCTCGCGGTTCTTACTTCCACCTTATGAACCTTCCCATCCGAACTGGAAACGACTTTAGTAATAAGTTCAGTAGGCCAGTCGAAACGATCAAGTTTTTGTTAATCTCCTTCCTTTAAATTAGGCCTTGGTTCTTGCCACCTTCTACGTTCTTACAAGAGGCAGAGGTACTCTCTTCTCCACCTTTTTGCAGTCTGACTGGAGAGATGTTGTACCTGCTTCCACCGAAACTTATAAAGGTTGTGCTCTTTTATACGCTCGCTCTTCCCGGATTTTGGCTTTAGATCTTTGTCTAGTTTTTTAAAGGACTTCTTGGAGTTTCCAGCATTGTCAACATCGTACTGTGCAACAATGTCTCCTCCTTCAATTACATCTGGAGATGCAGGATCCGAGTCAGAAGAACATTTAGCTACCACCATTATCTTAGACGTTCTACTCCTTTGAGAAGAGGCTGTATGGCCTTCACCCGGACTATAGGTCCTATTTCTTTCAGTAGAAGCTGTTTGGGCTTCACTTTGACTATGGGTTCAACTTCTTTTAGAGGCTTGTTAGGTTTCTCCTTGCTGAGGTGCCTAGTGGAGTAGTTCACCATGAGGTCATACTCCATGTCTGTGGAAGGTTTGGAATGATCGATGACGTATTTGTGGGACCTGCGTCCAGGAGCCAGGACTGTGGGAATATACTCCAGATACCATCTCTTCCATCCATCATGTCCTGCAGGGTCTAAGGTATTTTCAGGGTTTTGCTGGCTCCTACAGAGGGGTCGCTCTTGGATTTCGGAAGGGCAGAGGTGATACCCAACTTTTGGTATTATCCTTGAAGAACTCTCTGTCTATGAGGGTAACAAATTCCTTATCTTCCGCTGAAGGAGCCAATGTATTATCCTTAGCAGTAACTTGGAAAATCATTTCCCCAATTTCGTTATTTAATTCTTCCTGCCTAACGAAGGGGTCTGTCTTTCTGGATGTCTTGGTTTTCAGCTTGGGGCTCTCTTGCACATAGTAGTGGTGTCACACTGGGTAGGGTACAAGATACAATGGAAACACAGAAAACCATGAAACAAGTGTCTAGGCCAGAAGCTGTGAATAAAGGTCACCTCCTAGCAAATCCCTACCAACTCTCCCTGGACTTCTGTGCCCACGTTCAGACCCTGAAGGAGGGAATAAACGTGCCCCCGGTGCCTAAGACTGAAGAAACCCTAAGATCCCTAAGATAGTGGAAAAGGGGAAAAGAGACAGCCTGCTTCAAGCAAGGAGGGAGCAGGTGTCTCCCTAACAGTCTAGACAGAACACAAGGGAGAAACAAAACCAACTTATCTGTAGCAGAGCAGAAACAGCAATTCCTTCCTTGCTTCCACAGAGAAAGATAGAAGCTATAACCCGCACAGGACACTGGGAAAGGGAGGAATTTAAACTCATACAAACGACCCCACCCAGTGCATCTGGAAGGAGGCGGATACAGCTCAAATCCAAAGCCAAAACAAAAAACAAACTACACATGTGCTGCTATCCTGGCAGACCTCTGCACATAACCTGAGCAGGGCATGGCAGTACCTCCAGACACCCCGGCCCAACTTTATCCGGGTGGGCCCTGTAAATGGGCCCTCACCAGTCAGCTGGCACCAACATCCACAGCCGGAACCCACATCCTCTCCTCGGGGCCGTATCCCCTCCACTGCACCAGGTACTGAAGGGAACCCCGAAGAACACGTGAGTCGAGAACCCTAGAGATCTCGAACTCTAAATTTTCATCAACCAGAACAGGGGGAGAGGGCAATGGTGATGGTTCCACCAGTTTCACATATTTCTTCAGTAAAGACCTGTGGAACACATCATGGATCCTACAGATCTGCGGAAGATCCAGACGAAACGCCACTGTATTGACAACCACAGATATTTTGTAAGGTCCAATAAATCTTGGACCCAGTTTCCAAGATGGCACTCTCAGTTTAATATTTTTAGTAGATGATCACAGCAGATCAACCACACAGAGGTCCGGACCAGTCATACGTCTCTTGTCAGCCATTCGCTTATACCTCTCGCCCATCTTCTCCAAATTCACTTGGATCATCCACCAGATAGAAGACAAGGCAGACAAAAATCTCTCCCCTCTGGCATCCCAGAGGAACTAGTCCCAGAAAAGGTACCAAACTGAGGATGAAAACCGTATGCGCCAAAAAATGGCGACTTACCCGTGGACTCCTGCCTACGGTTATTCAAAGCAAACTCTGCTAGGGATAAGAATGAGGACCAGTCCTCCTGATTCTTAGCCACAAAGCACCTCAAGTAGGTCTCCAGGTTTTGATTAGTAAGCTCTGTCTGCCCATTCGACTGCGAATGAAAAGCCAAAGAGAGAAAGTTGAATGCCAAGCCAAGAGCAGAACGCCCTCTGCTGTAAAAATATTAATAGTTGTAATCTGCTCGCATCAAACGTTGTGTAAAGAAATAGGCAAATATCCCTTCCCTCAACCGCAGTCAGAGGCAGACACAGGCGTTACCATCTCCATCCCTGTGTCCGTTCCACTATCTGAACCACAGTCCTTAGACTTATCCATGCTTGCAGCCCATACATTTCCTCTAATCCCAGACACATTACTTTCCAATGGTTGTTTCAATAACTAATGGCAATTCCCTTACAGCACCCTGTGCATGCGTCAGGCTTTCAGATAAACATTCATTCTCCTCGCACAGCTCAGTATTACACCTCACAGTACATTCATAATTAGCGCTAGCTTCAGCTGCCTGCTGGACAAGAGTTTTCAATTTAACAATTTATACTTTTAAAAAATACTTTCCATTGCACAAGAAAACAAAACACTGGTACCAAGCACCTCCTTTCTTCACTGTAATACCCGTATTAATTATGCCAAACAAGTCTACAATTCAGTGTAACAGCCACAGATATATAAACATTAAGCAGAATCATCAACTATAGGAAGATTTCACCACTAAACTGCCGCTAATGTTCACACAATGATTCCTGTATCAGACTGGTCACTGCACTATACCATAACCGAACACTCAACTGATATCCAGCACAAAACTTATCAAAACAAAATCAAACTGTACATAGAAAGATACAAAAATACAAGATAATTATTCTTAACAAAACAAACATTTCAGGCAAAAACAACCAAATAGCTTTCCATAGCAAACTAACTAAGATGGCCGACAAACCACACGTCTTCAAGATGGCCGACAAACCACATGATCACACAAAAGAAATCAAGATAGTGTCTGCAATATTCAGCAATAGAAACAGTTACTCGTACCGTATACTGACAATGTCTTGCAGATAATCTCAAACCTATAAGAACCAGTAGAATGATCTTCATTTGATACTGGTCACTTTTGAGCAGTATTGAATGGGATCCATGCTGAGAGTGATGGGGGATGGGCGGCCGCCTGGGTGGTCAGACAATGAACATGACTCATCTTTCCTTATACAGGGATGGGGTGTGTGCATTGTCTGTCCAGCCATATTAATGCCCTTCCCTGTCCTTTGACATGTCATCACTTCGTGTATGTCATCACTTCCTGTATCCTTGTCTTGGACCAGCCCCTTTTACACCTTTTGTGAGTAAATAAAAGAAACAGACTGGGCAGGGAGGAGGAAGGAGTGCTCAGCAAGAATTCAAGCAAGATGGTAACACCTGGGTCTGGCTCTGGCTGAGGGAAAAGAGATTTACCTATTTCTTTACACAAACTTTGATGCAAGCAGATTACAACTATTAATATTTCTACAACACCTCCAAAACCTGGAAACAAACTGCGTGCCCCTATCAGAAACCACATCCGAGGGAATGTCATGCAATTTCAGAATGATATCAACAAAAACCTGAGCAAGAGTCTTGGCATTGGGCAAACTAGCTAACAATACAAAGTGAGCAATTTTACTAAAACGTTCAACAACCACCAGAATCACCATTTTCCCAGAGGAACTCGGCAGATCCATTATAAAGTCCATAGACAAGTGCGTCCAAGGATGAGATGGAATAGGCAAAGGAAGAAGTGAAACAGAAGGTCGAGTGAGAGCAACCTTTGACCGTGCACAGGTCTCACAAGCTGCTACGTAATCCTCCACACTCTTACGTAACCCGGGCCACCAGAACCTCCGGGAAATAAGATCAAAGGTGGACTTGCCACCAGGATGTCCAGCAAGGACAGTATCGTGATGTTCCTTGAATACCTTGTATCGCAGTCCATCAGGAACAAACAACCTCCCTGGGGGACAAGAATAAGGGGCCCACTCCAGGACTCCCAACACCTCCATCTCCAATTCGGGGTACAGAGCGGAGACCACCACCCCATCAGCCAAAATCGGAGCAGGATCCTCCGAATCACCTTCCCCAGGAAAACTACAAGACAATGCATCTGCCTTGACGTTTTTAACCCCCGGGCGAAAAGTAACCACAAAATTGAACCTAGTAAAAGAACAGTGACCATCTAGCCTGTCTAGGATTCAGACGCTTGGCAGATTGCAGGTAAGCCAAATTCTTATAATCAGTATATACCGTAACGGGATGAGACGCCCCCTCCAACAAGTGACTCCATTCCTCAAAGGCCAATTTGATGGCCAGCAATTCCCTATCTCCTACATCATAATTCCTCTCGGCGACAGAGAGCTTCTTGGAAAAAAAAGCACATGGAACCCATTTGCCAGGAGATGAACTGACAACACTGCGCCAACCCCCACCTCTGATGCATCCACCTCCACCACAAATGGCTTAGACACATCGGGCTGCATCAGAATGGCAGCAGACGCAAAACACTCCTTAATAGCCAAAAAAGCCTGCAATGCTTCCTCCGACCAGACAGAGAAGTCAACGCCCTTAGTCATATCGGTCAGAGGTTTTACAATAGTAGAATAGTTCAAGATACATTTTCTAAAATAATTGGTAAAACCCAAAAACCGCATTAAAGTTTTCTGATTCTGGTCCCATTCCAGAACCGCCCGGACATTTTCGGGGTCCATACGAAAACCAGAGTCAGAAAGCAGATATCCCAGAAACGAAAGCTCCTGCACAGAAAACACACAATTCTCCAGTTTGGCATATAATTTATTCTCCCGAAGGATCGACAAAACCTGTCTCACGTGATCCTGATCGGTCTTCAGATCAGGAGAGTAAATTAGAATGTCATCCAAGTAAATTACCACAAACCTTCCCACAAACTGATCAAAAATGTCACTGACAAATCGCTGAAACACTGCTGGCGCGTTAGTTAACCCAAAAGGCATAACCAGATTCTCGAAATGACCCTCGTGCGTGTTGAAGGCCATTTTCCACTCATCCCCTTCCTTGATTCTGATCAGATTGTAGGCCCCTCTTAAATCTAACTTGGAGAACATCTTGGCTCCAACAATTTAATCAAAAAGGTCAGAGATCAAAGGAAGGGGATACGGATCACGGACCGTAAGACGGTTCAATTCCCGGAAATCCAAACAAGGTCTAAGAGATCCATCCTTTTTCTTTACAAAGAATAAACCAACCGCAACCGAGACTTAGATGGTCTAATATGACCATTTGCCAAACTCTCGGCAATATACTTCCGCATGACCTCTCTTCAGGTTGAGAAAGATTGTACAGCCGAGACTTTGGCAACTTAGCCCCTGGGATGAGATTAACTGAACAATCATAGTCACGATGAGGAGGCAATTCCTGAGCCCCACCCTCCGAAAAGACATCCGCAAAATCTGAGAGATACTGAGGTAAAACCGTAGTAAACACACCAGAGATAGATGTGCTAAGACAATTGTCTGAACAAAATTCACTCCAACCAGTGATCTGTCTTGCCTGCCAATCTATAATTGGGTTATGTTTTGTCAACCACGTTAACCCTAAGACTATAGGAGCGGGCAAGTCCTTCATGACAAAACAAGACATGATCTCAACATGTGAATCACTCACCCTTAACTGAATACCATGAGCAATATGAGTGAGACTCCTTTGAGAAAGAGGGGAAGAATCAATTGCGAAAACCGGAATCTCTCTTTCTAAAGTGCAAGTACTAAGGCCCAGATTTTGAAGAAAAAGAAAATCAATAATGTTTACCCCAGCACCACAGTCAAGGGGCCACCCCACCATAGCTGGAAGGAGAAAACGAGTATTACAGGGAGCTTGCATACCTGCTTGCTCCGCCACCCCATTCACACTACCAAGAATTAGGGATGGTTTTTTTTCCTTTATGTAAAGCTCTTTGTGATGCTTTATCATCAACATGCAGTTTAACTAAAGGACAAGCAAAAATAAAATGACTACTTTCTCCACAGTAATAACATAGCTTATGCAACCTCCTAAAGTTCCTATTACCAGAATGGAAAGACACCTGACCCAGCTGCATGGGTTCATCCCCTACCCCAGAGTTACATGTCATATCACCCTGGGGAACAGGTGAGACGAAACCATTCACAGAAGGGATCCCTCATGCAGAGGGAACCTTACACCTCTCTCTAATACGTCTATCTAACCGTACTGCCAAAGACATAGCATTCTCCAATGTATCTGGGTACTCATGACAAGCAAGGGCATCTTTTAATCTCTCAGAGAACTCCTGACAAAACTGACTACGTAGCGCGGGGTCATTCCACTCTGACTCATTAGCCCATCTCCTAAATTCAATGCAGTAATCCTCTGCAGTATGTTCACCTTGTATTAAATTACGCAATTTAGATTCCGCCATCGAGACCCGATCTGGGTCATCATAAATTAATCCCAAGGTTTTAAAAAAATTCTTCCACCGACTGGAGGGCCAGAGAAAAGGCCCAGGATTGCGCATCCCCTTTAAGCAGGGATATGATTATCCCTACCCTCTGACTCTCATCACCAGATGAAGATGGACGCAACCGAAAATACAGCTTGCATTATTCTCTAAAGCCACACCCCCTGCAAATCTATCAGGGATAGCGACTCTAGGCTCCCCAAAAATTTGACTTCCTCCTATTGCACCTGATGCCAGAGCATTCCGACACTGACCGAATTACGCAGATCAGCAACCTCTAGGGATAATCCCTGCATGCGATCAACTAGCGCATCCATTGACTCCATCTCAAAGCAGCTGAGAAATGGCAGTCGAAGTATTGGGGGGTTATAATGTCATGCTGGGTAGGATACAAGATACAATAGAAACACAGAAAACCATGAAACAAGTGTCTAGGCCAGAAGCTGTGGATAAAGGTCACCTCCTAGCAAATCCCTACCAACTCTCCCTGGACTTCTGTGCCCACGTTCAGGCCCTGACGGTGAAAATAAACGTGCCCCCGTTCCTAAGACTGAAGAAACCCTAAGATCCCTAAGATAGTGGAAAAGGGGAAAAGAGACAGCCTGCTTCCTCAAGCAGGGAGGGAGCAGGTGTCTCCCTAACAGTCTAGACAGAACACAAGGGAGAAACAAAGCCAACTTATCTGTAGCAGAGCAGAAACAGCAATTCCTTCCTTCCTACCTCAGAGCAAGATAGAAGCTATAACCCGCACAGGACACTGGGAAAGGGAGGAATTTAAAAACTCATACAAACGACCCCACCCAGTGCACCTGGAAGGAGGCAGATACAGCTCAAATCCAAACCCAAAACAAAACAAACTACACATGTGCTGCTAGCCTTGCAGACCTCCGCACATAACCTGTGTGTCACGAGGGTGTCAAGAGCCACGTCTGACTCAGTTATACCGGGGTCAGGAAGTCGCAGCGGGTGGCTGCGCGCTCTATGTCTAAAGATCACGTTGTTTCTTAGTGATTGTTTTCTGTGTTTGCCTTGCTATCCTTTTTGTCTCACTCAGGGATCCGTAGCTTCTCCTCCTCAGCTGTTTCTTGTCTGCCACTCCCAACCTCCTTATATTCTCCTCTCACACTTCTCTAGTTGCCAGTTATAGAGCTTCCTGCCTGGACTTCTATACTGACCCACTGGAGCTGTGAATCCTGGTTGTTGTTTCAGAGTGCTACCCTCCGGATCCCTGTTGGGCTTTTTGTTGTCTCCTGTTGTCGCCCACCTGGGATTATATGTTGAGTCTGTATTGTCTGTCCTCCCCTTGGTGTTTTCCTTTAGAGCTAGTGGTGCGGACTAGTGTTCCCACCGCCCTGTTCACTATCTAGGGCTCATCTTAGGGAAAGCCAGGGTTTTAGGCACGTGATCGGCGTACGGGTGAGGAACCCGTCTAGGGACGTCAGGGCAGCCAGGTGCCAGCCTCAAGGTGAGTCAGGGGTCACCACCTTCCCTCTCACTTGGGCAGGGCCTTCCTCTTTCCCTCCCTCTGTGTCACGTATGTGATAGTCACGCCGATCGTGATATTATAACTGGCCCTTATTTTTTGGGAGAAAAAAATAAAATATTTTTTTTTCCTCTCTACTTAGAATCCAATATGGATCCTATTGCTGCTTTGGCAAAACAGCTTCAAGGCCTGTCTTTGGAGGTGGCAGGATTGAAGGAGTCTGTCCTCCAACAACAGCAGCAAATGCAGCAGACCGCAAGCCCAGCGGTTGCTATGGGTAACCAGGTTGTTACAGAACCCAAGGTTGTTCTTCCTGACAGATTTTCTGGGTGAAGGGACAAATGTGATGTTCCGTGAGGCCTGCAAATTATATTTTAAGCTGCGCCCTTACTCCTCAGGTAATGAAGAACAGTGGGTGGGGATTGTTATTTCCCTGCTTCAGGGGGACCCGCAATCCTGGGCGTTCTCGTTACCCCCTGGTTCCCAGGCTCTCCGGTCAGTGGAGGGATTTTTTGGGGCTTTGGGTCTCATATATGATGACCCTGACCGAGTCGCCCTGGCTGAGTCGAAGTTACGAAGACTCCTACAGGGAGATCGGCCAGCAGAGGAATATTGCTCAGAGTTCCGTAGGTGGGCTACGGATACTCAGTGGAACGACCCGGCTCTCAGGAGTCAGTTCTGCTCTGGGTTATCTGAAAGGGTTAAGGATGCGCTGGCGCTGTATGAGACCCCCCTTTCCCTTGATGCTGTTATGTCCCTCTCTATCAGAATAGATAGACGTCTTAGGGAGAGATCGAAAATTCCTGAGCAATTGGTAACCTCTCCCAAGCAGCAGTTAGTCTGTACTGACAGATGGGCCTATGCAGCTAGGAGGAACTTCTCGTCAGGTCCGTCCTCCTGAGGTTCGCCGTAGGTGGGGGGCTTGTTTTTTTCTGTGGGGGGGGGAGGGGTCATTTCATTAATGTCTGTCCCTCCTTTGTCAAAAACAAAAGACTGTCGGAAAACTACTAACCCCAGGCTGCGCAGAGGATATCAGCCGGGGGGTATACGTTTCCTCCATACGAACATCTCAAATTTGTGTTGCCAGTGGTTATTGTTTTTGGTGTTAAGACGGAGTCTATTTCTTTTTTCTAGACAGTGGAGCAGGGGTAAATTTGATAGATGCCCATTTTGCCCGCACTATGGGTTTATCTCTCTGTACGCTGCAGAGACCTATTCCCATATTCGCTATTGATTCTGCTCCTCTGTCTCAGAGAAACCTCACTCACATTGTCCATAACTTACACCTTCGGGTAGGGGACCACCATAATGAGTGTCTATCATGTTACGTTCTGGAGGGCCTTCCCTCTCCTGTGGTATTGGGTCTTCCCTGGTTGGTAGCGCACAATCCAGTGGTGGATTGGCAGGCCAGGGAGATATTGGAGTGGAGTGAGCATTGCAGAGAGAATTGCTTAAATAACAATTGCTTAATCGCCTCCATAGCTTCCCTACCTACATTTATTTCGGACTTTGAGGAAGTTTTTTCTGAAAAGGGTTGTCAGAAGCTACCACCTCATCGTCCTTATGATTGCCCGGTTAACCTGATTCCCGGTGCAAAATTACCCAAGTCCAGGTTGTATAAATCTTTCGGGTCCCGAGAGACAAGCCATGAAAGATTATATCTCCGAGAGTCTGGCTAAGGGACACATCAGACCCTCTTCACCCGTGGCTGCCAGGTTTTTCTTTGTTAAAAAGAAAGATGGGGGCCTGCGTCCTTGCCTAGATTTCCGTGAGCTAAACCGGATAACCATCCGAGACCCATACCCTCTTCCTCTCATTCCTGACCTTTTTAATCAGATTGCGGGTGCTAGGTGGTTCTCCAAACTTGATCTTAGGGGGGCCTACAATCTGATTTGTATCAAGGAAGGGGATGAGTCTAAGACAGCTTTTAACACCCCTGAGGGGCATTATGAAAATTTAGTCATGCCTTTCGGTCTGACCAATGCCCCTGCTGTCTTCCAACATTTCGTTAATGATATTTTTAGTCATCTCATCGGCAGGTTTGTAGTCATATACCTAGATGATATCTTAAATTTATTCGGCTGATCTGAAAACACATGAAGTACATGTCAGGCAAGTACTGCAGGTCCTACGGACGAATAAATTATATGCGAAAATTGATAAATGGGTCTTCGCCGTTCAGGAAATACAGTTCCTGGGATATCTATTATCTGCTTCAGGTTTCCGCATGGATCCTAGGAAGGTCCAGGCAATTTTAGATTGGGATCTTCCTAAGAACCTTAAAGCTCTACAACGGTTTTTGGGTTTCGCAAATTTCTATAGAAAGTTCATTAAAAATTATTCAGTGATCGTTAAACCCCTTACTGACATGACTAGGAAGGGGACTGATTTTTCTAAATGGTCTGGCCGCTAAAATTGCATTTTCCTCTCTAAAAGAGAGATTTACCTCGGCACCTGTTCCAATTCAACCTGATGTCTCCCAGCCTTTTATTGTTGAAGTAGATGCGTCAGAGGTGGGAGTGGGGGCTGTATTGTCTCAGGGTCCATCTCCTGGCAAATGGCGTCCTTGCGCTCTTTTCCAAAAAGTTATCTACAGCAGAAAAGAACTATGATATTGGAAATAGGGAACTGTTGGCGATTAAACTGGTGTTTGAAGAGTGGCGTCACTTCTTAGAGGGAGCAATCCACCCCGTCACGGTGATTACGGATCACAAAAACCTTCTGTACCTAGAATCGGCTAAGCGTCTCACCCCTAGACAAGCTAGGTGGTCGCTATTCTTTACCAGATTTAACTTTGTAATCACCTATCGTTCTGGGGCAAAAAATACCAAGGCAGACGCATTATCTCGTAGTTTCCCTGGAGGGGGTAATGTTAGTGATCCGGTACCTATTTTACAAAGAGGAGTGGTTGTCTCTGCTGTGTACCGTTAAACCTGCGTCTTGAATTATTAAAGGAACATCATAATTCGGCACTTGCTGGGCACCTGGGTAGTAAAGCAACCTTGGAGCTATTGTCTCGTCGTTTTTGGTGGCCAAGGTTGCGTCAGGATGTAATGTATTTCGTGTCTACTTGTTCTACTTGTGCACGCGCGAAAGTCTCTCATACACGTCCAGCAGGGTCTTTATTGCCACTTTTCATCCCCAATAGGCCATGGACACATCTGTCAATGGATTTCATCACTGACTTACCGTTGTCTGCGGGTAAAACAGTTATCTTGGTAGTAGTAGACAGGTTTAGCAAAATGGTACACATTATTGCGCTACCCGCACTTCCTAATGCCAAGACTCTTGCTCAGGTGTTTATCAGTGAAATCGTGAAGCTTCACGGGGTCCCTTCCGATGTGGTTTCGGATCGGGGAACCCTGTTTATTTCTAAGTTTTGGAAAGCTTTTTGTTCCCGTTTGGGGGTACACTTGTCCTTTTCCTCAGCTTTCCATCCTCAGTCGAATGGACAGACTGAGCGTACCAACCAAAACCTAGAAACATATTTAAGGTGTTTTGTGTCTGAAAACCAAGAGGTGTGGTCATCATATTTACCGTTAGCAGAGTTTGCCATAAATAATCGCTGTCAGGAATCCACTGGCAAGTCACCATTTCTTGGTGCATACGGTTTTCATCCCCAATTTTGTACTTTCAAAGAGGGGGGGTCTTCTGGGGTTCCCGAAGAGGAACGGTTTTCTTCATCTCTTTCATCGGTATGGCAGAAGGTGCAAGCTAACTTGAAAAATATGAGTGGTAAATATAAATGCATGGCCGATAAGAAACGGTCACCAGGTCCGGACCTAGGAGTGAATGACTGTGTGGTTGTCTACTAGGAATATTAAGTTGAAGGTTCCCTCTTGGAAACTGGGCCCTAGGTTCATTGGTCCTTATAAAATAGTAGCCGTCATTAACCCTGTGGCTTTTCGCCTGGAGCTACCTCAGACTTTTAAGATCCATAACGTCTTCTATAAGTAGTTACTCAAGAAGTATGTTCCACCTCTAGAACCATCACCGCTGCCACCTCCTCCTGTTATTGTGGATGGTAATCTGGAGTTTCAAATATCCAGAATTGTTGATTCTCGTCGGGTCCGCCGCTCTCTTCAGTATCTGGTGCATTGGAGGGGTTACGGTCCCGAGGAAAGAATGTGGGTTCCAGCGTCAGAGGTAAACGCCAACAGGTTAATTCAGGCTTTCCATGCCTCTCATCCTGAGAGACCTGGTCCTGAGTGTCCAGAGGCCCCTCGTGAAAGGGGGGGTACTGTCACGAGGGTGTCAAGAGCCACGTCTGACTCGGGGTCAGGAAGTCGCAGCGGGTGGCTGCGCGCTCTATGTCTAAAGATCACGTTGTTTCTTAGTGATTGTTTTCTGTGTTTGCCTTGCTATCCTTTTTGTCTCACTCAGGGATCCGTAGCTTCTCCTCCTCAGCTGTTTCTTGTCTGCCACTCCCAACCTCATATTCTCCTCTCACACTTCTCTAGTTGCCAGTTATAGAGCTTCCTGCCTGGACTTCTATACTGACCCACTGGAGCTGTGAATCCTGGTTGTTGTTCCAGAGTGCTACCCTCCGGATCCCTGTTGGGCTTTTTGTTGTCTCCTGTTGTGGCCCACCTGGGATTATATGTTGAGTCTGTATTGTCTGAACTCCCCTTGGTGTTTTCCTTTAGAGCTAGTGGTGCGGACTAGTGTTCCCACCGCCCTGTTCACTATCTAGGGCTCATCTTAGGGAAAGCCAGGGTTTTAGGCACGTGATCGGCGTACGGGTGAGGAACCCGTCTAGGGACGTCAGGGCAGCCAGGTGCCAGCCGCAAGGTGAGTCAGGGGTCACCACTTTCCCTCTCACTTGGGCAGGGCCTTCCTCTTTCCCTCCCTCTGTGTCACGTATGTGATAGTCACGCCGATCGTGATACTGTGCAGGGCATGACAAGTGGTTGGGACACTGCCTGAAGTAAGAAGTTGGTCCCCCTCTTAATACATTGGTTCTGAAAAAGTGTACTTGGCAGGGTCTGCGGGTTCTGTCCAGACATACATCTCCCACGATGACCCAACCCACTGTAAGTTTCTGGGCATATGGAGCGTTGTAAGGGCCATTGCGAAGTTCAAGGACCTTATCAGCCTCGAGAATGTCTCTACCTAGCAGGAGTAAGATCTCGGCATGGTTATCGAGGGGAGGAATCTCTCTGGCTATGTTCCTGAGATGAGGGTGATGCTGTGCGGCTTCAGGTTTGGGAATCCCTTGCGTCCGGCAATTAGTCACACTCAATAAGGGTTGGAAGAGAGAGAGAGAGTTTATTATCTCCTTTGATGGGCTTCAAGGTGAAACCATTAGCTCTTCTTCCTGAGGTTGTCACAAGAACAGAGCATGTTCCTAGGGTGTAGGGTGTAGTTTCTCCCTCTATCCTGAACAGATCAAAGAACCTAGGGCTAGCTAGGGAACGATTACTTTGGTCATCTAGAATAGCATGCGTTCTTATGGTCTTCTCTGGTTGTGCAGTGGGAAACACATCCACGAGGCAAATCTTGGAACAGACTTACTGCACACAAGTCCTTCTCCGTATACCTCTGTGCATCTGGGTGTGATGGTAGTGGTTGGTCGGTAGGCACTCTCCCTGCCTTGATCGGAACGGGGCTTGCGCCAGATAACTGGTTCTAGGTTCCGCCTGATTGGTCCCGGGTGAATGGCGGACACATGTAGATAACTATTACATTCAGAACACTTGACTAGAACCTCACAGTCTCTGGTGAAATGCTCAGTGGATGCACAGCATCTGAAGCAGATATTATAACTCCTTAGGAACTCCTTAAGTTCCTCAAAGGGCTTTCCTATAAAGACATGGCACTTCCTTAAAGGATGTGGTTTATAATGGAAAGGGCAATGACGATCAGGTTCCTTAGGACTTTAATTTCCAATTAAAGTGGTTGCGTTAATAGTGGGCACAACCTATGTCTTTTTTACAGGAAATTAAACCTTTAGGGTTTCTCTGTCTGGGACTGAAAGTTTCATGCCTCTGTTTTAGTAGAGCTTGCTCCTTGTATTTTGAACCTGTTGTTGCCTATTGATCTTGAACATTGAGGGGTAATTTCTCCACGATCAGGCCCACACCATGGGAGGTATCAAGAAAGCTGAGACCTGGTAGCTGCTGGTCTCCCTTGACGATTTCAAACTCAAGAAGAAGGTCGCTTAATTCCGGGGTCTGAACTTCTATAGTTCTCTGGGCGATCATCAAAGTTTGTAAGGCTAGTACTGATGAGGTCCCTGAGGGTGAGGTACTTAGCGATTTATGATGCGTCATTTCTTTCCTGAATCATGGCGACAGGAACTTCTCCCTCACTGGTGTTATTGGCACCATCTGATACCCTATGTTTGGGGGTTGAAAGATGGAATGGAGTGGCAGCTGGGTTGAGCGTAAGTGAAGGCTTCACATCTGGTAACCTTGGCACCATTGTCTTTGTCGCTATGCGACTAGTCTCAGCAGGGTTTAATGTGATTTGATGAGCTTGAAGCGGCTTGGTCTCTAAAGGCTCCTGAAATACTGTGTAAGGTTCCAGAGAATTAAAAGAGAAATGTCCCCTGGACTGGGGTCAACTGTAAAGTTATCGGCGGCCTCTTTTTCAACTCGCATGAGTTCAGCAGGCTGGCGTGCAGAGGCCGAATCTTCTGGTGCACATGCATTGACTTTGCTTTAGGATGAATTGCAGGGTACGCCTTTCTGAGTAATTAGATATCTTGGACATAGGACGATATGCTTCTTCTTCAGCAGCTTCTTTTAGAACTCTGAGTTCAGCCATTGCCACTGCTTCTTCCCTTTCCTTCTGAAGAACCTCCAACTCCGGTTCGGCCTTGGCTGTGGTTGCTAGCGCTTGAGCCTGTATAGCTGATTGATTAGCTTGAGATTGGGCTTGTGTCTCTGCGACTTGTGCCTTACTTTCTAATGCAGTGAGCTTGTACCTTCGCTGCTTCCGCTTTTGTGCGTGGTAACACCAGTGAGTTACTCAGCGAAGAGTGCTGTGAGTGAGACCTTATCGATAAGGACTGAGCAATAGATTTCGAGGAACGGGATGAAGCCTTAGAGTGCCTTGAAAAGTTAGAATGGCGGGACACAGTTTTATATTTTTTTGATATCTTGTCCTCTAGCATTGACTTGACTGCCACAAATCTGCTATATCTTTCATCGTTAAGTGCAGTGTGGGTCTTTAATTCCAGGATGAATTCCTCTGAGTCAAGACATGATAACAGAGAAGATTATTTTTCAGACAGTCTCTTATAAATTTCATAGGTCTTATTCAATTTTGTATACATGGCCTTTAATTGATCTTCATTGTAGCCTGATCCATGTGCTGCATCCATACATTGCTTAGTCTTTTCCCACAAACTGGGTAAGTTATTAAATATCTAAATTTTGTTAGTTAGGAGGGTCTCTTTCATTTTTAAAGATGGTTTGGAAATCCTTTTAGCTGTGTCTTCCATTTCCATTTGTAACACAGCAGCTACCTCTAGTGGTAGTTCAGTCTTTTAGTAGCTTACAATGTTGGCCGGGTGTCAGAAAGGCAGTCACATGACCTCCTAGTGCAGGTGGTGTTTTGAGTTAAGTCTTGCAATGTATCAATATGATGGGCTCTGCCCAGTAACTTGATAGCAGACAGATTATATTTGCCTCAGAAAAATAGGGCTAAATGCAGTTCCTTGCCTGTATGAAAACTGCAATTGCTAGAAGCTTCTGCGATCCTCAGTGAATGCAGTGCAGAGCAGGATAGGATGAAAGTCTTACATAAGCGGTGCAATTACCCTCCACTGCAGCAAACAGGAGACTAATGATGATGTCTTATTACTTGGAGGAGGGAAATATTCTATTCTTAGCAGGAGAAAGAGTACTAAGGCAATTTTTTTACTGTGGTGTTTCAAAAGTCAGCTATATACAATCACGCACCTGTGTAGAGCAACCTCTATGCGCACAGGAGTGACTTGTTGATGTAATGACACCCCGGGCATAAAAGGGGGTAAAAGCCATTTAAGAGATATTCCCTTTGCAGATGCAAAGCTAGCTACTAAAGACGCCCCTCTCCCAAACTGGAAACCATATGAATGCTGCATACAGCCGAATAGGAAAAACCATATGAAAGGTTTACACTCCTAGCAGTCGAAACTGGAACAGCATACAATAAATCCCCCCAAAAATGAGACGAAGCTCTGTGTTGGGGGTAAATCAGAATCTCTCTTTACTCAGGGCTACCCGCCCGTATTTATGCAGGTCCCCATCTGGTGAACACCCCCCTAGAGGGACCAGATGGAGGACTGTGACACAGGACAGATAAGCAGCAATTCAGGACACACAGACTTAATACATCCCCACAATGCATCCTGGTTTCCTCCTCTCTGCCCTGGAGACAACCACTGAGTAATTCAATTATCTCTCAGGACAAAGGGAAATCGCCCTTATACACGTGGGGACAACAGGACAGAAATCACTATTCAAAAATACAATGTCACAACCATTACAGTAAGCATAGACATTTTTAACATATCCCTAGATAGCTTGGATCTGAGCACACATTATTGCTAAATGGCGCTCAGATCACATACATACAGTTCAATTGCCATGGAGCCAAATTCTTTCACATAGTTTTTCATTAGCCGAATGGGCTCCATGGCATAGCCATCTGGGGTATCACTGTTCAAATAGGGCAAGCACCAAACGACCTAGCCTGCATGTCTCTGCAGGGGAAAATCAAGCGTTTCAGCATGGGGCCAAAGTCCAAAGGAAGCAGGTCGGGCAACCAGGCTTCACCAATGCAATGTGGCGAGACTGGTCTTATCACAGTTGAATTTTACTTTCTCCACTTACAGCTTACGCATCAGACACCCAGACGTTAATCAAGTAACCTTTTAATCCGGAGATTGTATTACAAGATATTGCAGGGTAATCCAGATGGTACAAGAATTATGCTAACAATAAACTCCTAGCTCAGAAAATGGATGCTGCTACTCAGAAAGCTGAGCACACTATGAGCAAGGCATCACTGGGAAAACACGGAGTAGCTGGGGGGGGGGGGGGGGAGCATACCAATACACAAGGCAAGATACTGGAACAGAACAACCCGCAATTTGCCCAAGAAGTGTATTTGAATACTAAACCAGACAGAACAATTGTATTCTACAGTACACTGAATTGGAAATGTCCCTTACATGAAAATTAGCTATAAATCTTCCATATTCACATACAAGCATCTTATAGTGCCATATGTACTTACACTAGCACTTTATACCAAATAATACTGGATCTTGGGGGTCATCCCCTTCTGTCATGAAATTGTTTTTATCAATCACCAATTATTAACTATTAGTCTTTATGTCTTTTTTATGTTATTTATTATAAGTTTTATTTGGATGCAATCTTATCATTCTATTCATTTATTTATTCCTTCCATTTTTTTATACGTCTCCATCTCCTCATATGGAAGTATTTGTGCTTTTCACTGTGCTCATTTATATACTACTTTTTTACTGATGTATGTCTCTATGCTATTTTATCATGTTCAATTATTTATGAATTTTTTATGAATTCATACCCTCTATATTGTTGTACATATATTTATCTTTTTAGACTTGATAAAGAGGTCATGCACCCCGAAACACGGCGTCTATGAATAAATTGGAATTAATTTAATCCCTGGTTGTGGTTCTGTGCCCTGTGTTGTCCTCTTGCTTGCTTGACTTCTATGGTCCAGCGTTTCTTTAGTACTACTACTTACCCAACCGGTGGCTTGGCTCCCACTCTAAGGTTATCGGACAAGTTTGGCTGCACCAACCAGTAACCTCCTTCATTTGGCCTTCATTGTGATTGCGCCCAATCTGGTGCAACACAAATAGGTGAGCAAACCATCTCCCCTAAGTGAGGGCATTGATAATTGATGTACTCACCCTATGAGTGCCTTTCTCTCCTTGTTTGCCATTTACCACAGGAGTACACAACATCAGACCCCTGCAACAGACAACTTCTCCTGAAGAGAATTTTTAAATAGTTGTATACCCCTGGAGCGGTGTCATCCAATGATATTAATGAGAAAGCACATATTTATTTACTTTAACATTATCCCTCAAAGCATGTAGTCTCCACACCTTTTCTGTGAACCAGCACCTTCCACAAAAGCATAAAGACACATATATATATATATATATATATATATATATATATACACATATATATATATATATATATATATATATATATATATATATATATATATATATATACACACACACATATACATAAATACACACACATGGAGATATGAACTGTAAAATGCATGGGAAGGGGAGTATATCTCTAAATCTAGAAAGACTCTAGCTTCAGTAAATATAGTTAGAAGGTATTTTCCTTATTAATCAGGGCTGGATTTTACTTGGATTGAGATGGTAAGTTTTGGCAGTGGGACCTCCACGGTGCCCGTCCCTTTAACATTGACCTCCACAGTGCCCGCCCCTTTAACAGTGACCTCCACTGTGTCCGCCCCTTTAACAGTGACCTCCACAGGGTCCTTCCCCTTTAAGGCTAGGGCTACACAACGACATGTGTTGTGCGATATTTTGACAGAATTTTTATAATGATGGGCTATGGTGTCGCACTGCAACATGTTGCGATTGCGACACGACAGTCGCAAAAAAATCCATCCAAGATGCATGCATGTAGCAGCATAGTTGTGCCCTATGTGTCGTGCGACTTAAGTTGGCTGGGTTGTTATGGAAACCTGGAGTAAACCTGTGAGCTTCTATTGGCGGATAAGGGTCATGTGACCGTGTGTATGGCAGTTGGCATATGAAGAGAAAGACTTACTTGTTTTAATTTGGATATTATTTGGTGTAGCTAGATACTCACTCTCAATATCAGCTTGCTGTTGGTAACTTGAATAATCATTGGCAGTGTTTTGGGAATCTGTTCATCCTCTAGAAAAGGTCCTATATGTGTTAGAGCAGATATAGGAATCTCCAAGCTAAAATCTTGAATATGTAATTGTAAAAATCCATTATGTACAGCAAGTGGAGAGAGAGAAGCTGCAGTAGGACCAATATCAAAGTTCAAGATCATACGTGGAGATGCTGTGGTGGGAGTACTTGTTAAAAGACCTATTAAAACATGGAAACAGATTTTATGGAACATTATAAACTGTACTGCAACATGTTCTGTGTTTGTTCAAAGAAGAAAGATGGGTCTGGTAATGAACTGTCAAAGCTCATCTGACAGATTCATCAATAAATAGCATTCTGCAGCTTGTTAACATACAGGATGCTGAAGCCAACAACAATTTTTTTATGAAAACCAATTGGAATATTTTTGCAATGAAAAATAAAAAATTGTGTACATAAACTCTAATGTGGCAAAAGGGTGTGCTACAGGACATGTTTTATGAGAAAACGTAGACACAAAACAGACTACTATTTAAATAAAACCTAGGGCAGCAGTTGTAAATGTGATAAAACAATAAAAGTATACTTAGGCCCCTTGCAGACGAGTGTGAGCGGATTAGGTCCGGATGTGTTGCTAATGCGTTCAGTGAAAAGCAAAGTCATTCAGTTTTGTATGCGGTCGCGTTCAGTTTTTATTGCCCCGCTGCAATAAGATTTAATGCGTTTTGCACATGAAAAATGCATTACATCCGCACGGAATACTCGCTCATCTGCAAGGGGCCTTACTCATCACATTTTCCCCCTGCCACTTTCAGTGTTACTCTGCAGTCCTCCTGTTGCTGTAGGTTTTCCTGGCTGCAGTGGTGGCAATCCATGCACATCACCATTGCATCCACCCACTGGCCTCAAGCAGTTCTATTACCTATACCGGAGGACATTGTTTGGATGCACAGGATGGAATGTCACTGCAGACAGGAAGATGATATCTTCAGTGCAGAACCATCGCAACACTCGAAGTGGCAGGGGATAAAATGTACATATATGGGTTCATTTATCAAACTGGTGTAAAGTAAAACTGGCTTAGTTGCCCTTAGCAACCAATCAGATTCCACTTTTTTTTTAGACAGCTCCTTTGGAAAAAAGAAAGGTGGAATCTGATTGGTTGCTATGGGCAATTAAGCTAGTTCTACTTTACACATGTTTGATAAATGACCCAAATAGTTTTTATGGTCACATTTAGAGTTGCTGTCAGAGTTATTTAAGAGGGACAATGCCTTTAAGATTATTATTTACAGTTTCAATCCAGAACTATGCATTAAAGAACGGTCCAGATATTTAAAAAAAAAATATTCCACTAAAGTACACTCTGAGCCATGATACCACTGGTAAGGAGAATAACAAATGTTAGCACTGCACCATTTGAATATGTATAATGTATTCTGAATATTATTACTTCTCCACAACTCTTCAAGCCGAAAATAATGATATAGTAATGATAGAAACCACAGCACTCTGAAGAGATTTTTTTGTAATAATTTTTTATTTATTTCATAGTATTATTTCATTGTTTTAATCCATCCGCATAATTAATTAATTACTGGCCAACGTTTCGGTCCTACATGGACCTTGTTCACGGCCTTAGTGTCTTGGGCATCATGGATGGCCACCACATCTGCCATCCATGATGCCCAAGACACTAAGGCCGTGAACAAGGTCCTTTTAATTATTTTAATCTTTCTTCATAACCAAGACCCTCCATGCCCCTTATCAGTTAGTCACTCTCCTCTGTACTTTTTCCAGCTGCAGAGCGTCCTTTCTATGGACTGGTGCCCAGAACTTGATGGACTTATTTAAACCGTATTAACTATGTTACTATGTAACTCCTTACATGGTCCCTGGGACCCACAACTATCCTTAGAACAGAGCCTGCAAAGTGAGGGCGCACCACATGTGTGGCCACCCTCCATTCATTTCTATGGGAGTACAGAAAATAGTCTAGTGCTGGCTCGGCTATTTTTGCAAGCCCCATAGAAGTGAATAGAGCAGTGGCCACACTTGCCATTTATTTTAATGGGACTTCTAAACATATCCAGGAGTGATGCTCGGTTATTCCTGGCACTCCAATACAAATGAATGAAGGGCAGCCGCGCATGCGCGGTTCACCCTCCGTCACTTTGCAGGCTTTGTTCTAGAGCTAAGTGCAGGTCACAGATATGGGACCTGCACCTATCAGACATTGGGAGAAGATCCTACCCCTTTAACAGGAAAACAATAGGTAAAATTGACATGGAAAAGAATAGTGAACTGAACTGTAGCAAACAGTGTCAAGCCAATGCTGACAAACCAAATAAAAAAATCAGACGAAGGGGCATAAATGCACAACATATGAAATTACAACATAGTTCTACCACATTACAAAAATCACTAATCAGACCATGTAAGGAGTTACATAGTAACATAGTTAATACGGTTTAAATAAGTCCATCAAGTTCTGGGCACCAGTCCATAGAAAGGACACTCTGCAGCTGGAAAAAGTACAGAGGAGAGTGACTAACTGATAAGGGGCATGGAGGGTCTTAGTTATGAAGAAAGATTAAAATAATTAAATGTATTTAGTCTTGAGAAAAGATGTCTAAGAGGGACATGATTAACCTATACAAATATATAAATGGGCCATACAAAAAATAAGCTGAAAAACTGTTCCATGTCAAATGCCCTCAAAAGACAAGGGGCACTGCATCCGACTGGAGAAATAAAAGTTCAGTCTCCAGAAGTATCAAAACTTCTTTACTGTAAGAACTGTGAATCTGTGGAATATACTTCCTCAGGATGTGGTCACAGCAAGAACAGTGAACAGTTTTAAAAAGGGTTTAGATGAATTCTTAAAAGTAAATGACATTAATGCTTATTAAAATATGTAGAGTCTCACTTCCTTCTGGTTAAAATTGATGGACTTATGTCTTTTTTCAATCGTATTAACTATGTAATCTCTGGGGACAAATAACCCTTAGGGTTTTTTGCGTTAGAAAAAAAAAGAGGGCCGAGTGATATACATAATAACTATGTATAAATACATTCAGGGTGCTACCACACGTACTGTAAAAGAAATTGTAGCAGAGAAGTCTGCAGCGATTTTTTTTTCTCTACAAAAACCTCATGTACTACATTAGGTTTTTACTGCAGAAAAGCCATCAGATATCACTCTCTCCATTGCAGAGGGGGACATCTGCTGGGGAGAACCGCAGCATGAATTGATATGTAACCATTTTATATTCGCACTGCAGGGAAATTTACTGAGCAGTTTTTGTAAGCAGTGTGTGAGATTTCTTAAAATGCGGATTCAGTATTCAGACACATGTGAACCCAGCATAAAGGTCAATACAAAAGTCTCTCCCATGATTTATTTATACCCAGGACTGCAATCATAACTAGGTGACATCTACTACATCAAGAGAAAAGAAGGTTTTTACACCAACATTTAACACTTAAGTGCACCACCATGTACAGTTAGAATGTGGTGCAGTGTAAAATGTTTGTGGCACTCTCACTTGCTGAGTCCACAGGATAACATATTTTTCACTTCATAAGACATTTTTTTGGGGGGAGAAAATACTACACTGTAGAACTGGGGAGCGGTGAATACAGTACTCCTGCTGCTGGTTGTACTAACCTCTCCCTAGTCTTCTCCGTCGCTGTTTAATGTCATTTCACTGTGCAGCGCGGGCCCAGAGAAGATCAGGGAGACATGCAGGGAGAGCAGTTGGATCTGCAGAATACTGATGCAGTCTGAAGCTGGAGAGGTAAGTTCATATTTATTTTACTGTCTAATGGGGATCTGAGTTCTAATAATCAAGGGTCTAAATTGGAGATCTGATCTGAGGTCTAATAATCAATGGGGGTCTAATCTGAGGTCTAATTAGAATTCAGTTTATAATTTGGGGGGGGGGGGGTCTGATGAAAGATATTTTTTGTTAAATCCTAGGTGCTTTTTATGAAACTAAAAATAGTGCTCAAATGGTACAGGCTTTATAATACAGCCAAACTGGCACCTGGCCTCACTGACAGGGATCAGCGGTGATGCTGATCCAAATCATTCAACCACTTAGATGCCACTATCAATTGTGACCATGGCATCTGAGGCAATTTCTCCAGGAGTGCTGTGCTCCTAGGGCTCAAACGGCAACCTTGAGGAGCAGTTGTGTTGCTGTGGTAGCCTTGAGTCTACTAGAGGCTACCAGGCTTGCCACAGCTATGTTCCCATAGCAAATCTCCCATAGACTGCAATGGTAAATCACTGCAGTCTATGAGAGAAGCAATCAGACTGGTATATTCAAGTCCCCTAAGGAGACTTTAAAATTAAAGTGTCAAAAAAAGTTAAAAAAAAGTTTTAAAAAGAATATAAAAATTTAAGTCATCCCCCCTTTGTTTATTTTTATATGTAAACTTGGGAAATATAATAGACAACCAAATATCGCCACTTCCCAAAATGCCTGAACTATTAAAATATAAAAATACACGATTCACCATGTTTTGGTCACCTTATCCCCCCCAATTTTTTTTTTTAATCCAATAGTTGGATAACCTAAGTTATCCAATAGTCTTTGTACTGAAAAAGAAAACTAATGTTAGTCCCACAAAAACTAGCCCTCATACAGCTCTGTAGACAGAAATACAAAAATGTTATGGCTGTCAGAAAAAGGCAATGCAAAACAAGATGAAAAAAAAAAAAAAAAACCTATGGAGTAGGGATGAGCGAACCCGAACGTACCGAATTTTGGGGTGTCCGTGACACGTACCCGAACATTTTTGTAAAAGTCTGGGTTCGGTGTTCGTAGCTTTCTTGGCGCTTTTTGAAAGGCTGCAAAGCAGCCAATCAACAAGCGTCATACTACTTGCCCCAAGAGGCCATCACAGCCATGCCTACTATTGGCATGGCTGTGATTGGCCAGTGCAGCATGTGACCCAGCCTCTATTTAAGCTGGAGTCACGTAGCGCCACACGTCACTCTGCTCTGATCAGTGTAGGGAGAGGATGCAGCTGCTGTTAGGGCGAGATTAGGCAGTGATTAACTCAGCAAAAACATTTAATTCAGTGATCAATCTACAGCTGTGGATCATTGAACTGCTGCCATTTAATTGCTTACTGTTTTTAGGCTGCCCAGAGCGTTTTTATGTCACTTTTTTCTGGGGTGATCGGCGGCCATTCTGTGTCTTGTGGTGCACCAGCACAAGCTGCCACCAAGTCCATTTAACCATCAATAGTGTGGTTATTTTTTTGCTATATCCTACATCAGGGGCTTGGCTGTGCTTGCTATTTTATTGAGGGGTGAAATACAATTGCCAAAATAGCAGTACCCTAAATCTGGTGTTTCAGCTGTGGCTAGCCAATTGTAATACTGTCTGCTGTCTGGCAAAGGATATATTTTTGTTCTGGGTTGAAATACAATTCCCAACTTAGCAATTCCCTAAATCAGTGGTTTCTGCTGTATCAGGCCAAGTTTAAAATCGATCCATAAAAGGGTATATTAGATTGAAGGTGCGGATAGTGTCATCCTCAATAACTTCTGTCCGTAAACGTATACCTTTCACCCAGTGCCTAAATACTAGGCCTACAATTTATATTCAGCTAAATCTGTGTTTATTGCTGTGGCTGGTCAAGTTATTTGGTGTCCGTTAAAGCACAGTTTTTGTTCTGGGTTGAAATACAATTCCCAACTTAGCAATTCCCTAAATCAGTGGTTTCTGCTGTATCAGGCCAACTTTAAATCTATCCATAAAAGGGTATATTAGATAGGTGTCTAAAAAAAGGCCTGAATTTGAATTCAATACAGTGGGCCAAATAATTTTTTTCTTATTGTGATGAACAGTAACAATGAGGAAAACATCTAGTAAGGGATGCGGACATGGTCGGTGGTGGTGTTAGTGGACCCTCTGGTGCTGGGAGAGGACGTGGCTGTTCTGCCACAGCCACATGTCGTAGTGAACCAACTACCTCAGGTCCCAGTAGCCGCCAGAATTTACAGCGATATTTGGTGGGGCCCAATGCCGTTCTAAGGATGGTAAGGCCTGATCAGGTACAGGCATTAGTCAATTGGGTGGCCGACAGTGGATCCAGCACGTTCACATTATCTCCCACCCAGTCTTCTGCAGAAAGCACACAGATGGCGCCTGAAAACCCAAGCCCATCAGTCTGTCACATCACCCCCATGCATATCAGGGAAACTGTCTGAGCCTCAAGTTATGCAGCAGTCTCTTATGCTGTTTAAAGACTCCGCTGGCAGGGTTTCCCAAGGGCATCCACCTAGCCCTTCCCCAGCGGTGGAAGACATGGGAATACCACCTCAGCACGTCTCTGATGACGAAACACAGGTGCCAACTGCTGCGTCTTTCTGCAGTGTGCAGACTGAACAGGAGGTCAGGGAGGAAGACTGGGTGGAAGACGATGCAGGGGACGATGAGGTCCTAGACCCCACATGGAATGAAGGTCATGCCACTGACTTTCACAGTTCAGAGGAAGAGGCAGTGGTGAGACCGAGCCAACAGCGTAGCAAAAGAGGGAGCAGTGGGCAAAAGCAGAACACCCGCCGCCAACCGCCGCCATCTTGGACCAAGCACCCCAAAGGCAGCTTCAAGGAGTTCCCTGGCATGGCACTTCTTCAAACAATGTGCTGACGACAAGACCCGAGTGGTTTGCACGCTGTGCCATCAGAGCCTGAAGCGAGGCATTAACGTTCTGAACCTTAGCACAACCTGCATGACCAGGCACCTGCATGCAAAGCATGAACTGCAGTGGAGTAAACACCTTAAAACCAAGGAAGTCACTCAGGCTCCCCCTGCTACCTCTTCTGCTGCTGCCACCTCGGCCTCTTCCTCCGCCTCTGGAGGAACGTTGGCACCTGCCGCCCAGCAAACAAGGGATGTACCACCAACACCACCACCTCCGTCACCAAGCATCTCAACCATGTCACACGGCAGCGTTCAGCTCTCCATCTCACAAACATTTGAGAGAAAGTGTAAATTCCCACCTAGCCACCCTCGATCCCTGGCCCTGAATGCCAGCATTTCTAAACTACTGGCCTATGAAATGCTGTCATTCAGGCTGGTGGCCACAGACAGCTTCAGACAGCTTATGTCGCTTGCTGTCCCACAGTATGTTGTTCCCAGCCGCCACTACTTCTCCAAGAGAGACGTGCCTTCCCTGCACAACCAAGTATCCGATAAAATAAAGTGTGCACTGCGCAACGCCATCCTAACCACAGATACGTGGACCAGTAAGCACGGCCAGGGACGCTATATCTCCCTAACTGCACACTGGGTAAATGTAGTGGCGGCTGGGCCCCAGGCGGAGAGCTGTTTGGCGCATGTCCTTCCGCTGCCAAGGATCGCAAGCCAACATTCTTTGCCTCCTGTTGCCTCCTCCTCCTACTCGGCTTCCTCCTCCTCTTCTTCCACCTGCTCATCCAGTCAGCCCCACACCTTTACCACCAACTTCAGCACAGCCCGGGGTAAACGTCAGCAGGCCATTCTGAAACTCATATGTTTGGGGGACAGGCCCCACACCGCACAGGAGTTGTGGCGGGGTATAGAACAACAGACCGATGAGTGGTTGCTGCCGGTGAGCCTCAAGCCCGGCCTGGTGGTGTGCGATAATGGGCAAAATCTCGTTGCAGCTCTGGGACTAGCCGGTTTGACGCACATCCCTTGCCTGGCACATGTGCTGAATTTGGTGGTGCAGAAGTTCATTCACAACTACCCCGACATGACAGAGCTGCTGCATAAAGTGCGGGCTGTCTGTTTGCGCTTCCAGCGTTCACATCCTGCCGCTGCTCGCCTGTCTGCGCTACAGAGTAACCGCCTCATATGCGACGTACCCACCAGGTGGAACTCCACCTTGCGCATGCTGGACAGACTGTGCGAGCAGAAGCAGGCCATAGTGGAGTTTCAGCTGCAGCACGCACGGGTCAGTCGCACTGCGGAACAGCACCACTTCACCACCAATGACTGGGCCTCCATGCGAGACCTGTGTGCCCTGTTGCGCTGTTTCGAGTACTCCACCAACATGGCCAGTGGCGATGACACCGTTATCAGCGTTACAATACCACTTCTATGTCTCCTTGAGAAAACACTTAGGGCGATGATGGAAGAGGAGGTGGCCCAGGAGGAGGAAGAGGGGTAATTTTTAGCACTTTCAAGCCAGTCTCTTAGAAGTGACTCAGAGGGAGGTTTTTTGCAACAGCAGAGGCCAGGTACAAATGTGGCCAGCCAGGGCCCACTACTGGAGGACGAGGAGGACGAGGATGAGGAGGAGGTGGAGGAGGATTAGGATGAAGCATGTTCACAGCGGGGCTGGGGCCCATCACTGGTGCATGGCTGGGGGGAAATGCAGGACGATGATGATATGCCTCCCACAGAGGACAGCTTGTCCACGGAACGTGTTAGCAGGAGGCAACATTTCACTAACATGGTGGAACAGTACGTGTGCACACCCCTCCACGTACTGACTGATGGTTCGGCCCCATTCAACTTCTGGGTCTCCAAATTGTCCACGTGGCCAGAGCTAGCCTTTTATGCCTTGGAGGTGCTGGCCTGCCCGGCAGCCAGCGTTTTGTCTGAACATGTATTCAGCACGGCAGGGGGCATCATTACGGACAAACGCAGCCGCCTGTCTACAGCCAATGTGGACAAGCTGACGTTCATAAAAATGAACCAGGCATCTGAATCTCTGCTATGGGACCTCTCTCCTCTGTCTGGGTGCCGGGGCCTAAATATCTGACAATGGCCTGTTCCAGTGGTGGGTGACGTGAACCAGACCCGGCTATTGGTGCGTTATTTATAATTCTGCAAGAAAATGACTTTCAATTATCGTATTGAATATATTTCGAAAGGAGTAAGTCTGATACCAACTTTAAGTGGTTCCAGCTGTAAAACATCGGTAAAGCGGATCAACCTATGTCGACTTGCCCAACATAGTGAAGTAACCCTGTCAAGCTTAACTAAACCGTATACTGAGCGAACTCTGCTACATCAACTTCCGCCATCCCAACGAATTCAAGTGGATCACATCATTGACCAACTAACCATCTTCCTGGTTGGTCACGTGAGACGCCACGTAGAACGAGTCGAGAGTCTACTCGTCAAGAGGAGGAAGTGAATCAACACGAGTTGAAGGCGGTGTAATTACCATCAGAAAACAGCATTTGAGCGCAAAGTTTCTCTCACCAGGGACCGCAGAGAGGACACTCCTTGAACCACTCAGGTTCCAACTACCGGTAAACCAGTATATAACTATATGAATATCCAAGTGGTTTAACTGTACGAACCCTGCAGATAGACGCTAATACTGTCAGCCAAGAGGTCTTATTCATTTGGAGTACTCGAGCTATATAGATGTATGCGTGATCTCCGCATTATATATATATATATATATATATATATATATATATATATATATATATATATATATATATATATATTTATGCTGATATGTTGACATTAAACTAGGTTTTGCTCAATATTTTAAACATTTAGTGGGTTAATAAATGTTATACATGCAAAAATACTGTGAGCCAGCCTGATTTATTATTGATTTTCTCTGAATTAACACTGTAGTAGAATAAGCTGAACTAATTAAATGTACTACATTTTCATATTTACCTTTCAAATCTTCCACTTTTTGAGAACAGCTGATGTCTAAAGCTTTGACAGTAACTGTCAAGTCCTCTCCAAAAACATGTGAGACGGAGGAGACATTATGAAGAGCCACTGTAATAATCTACAATGCAAAGCAGTATACAGTGTAAATCATTTAGCCATGATCCATCAAGCCAAATATTTGCTTCAATTACAAGTGGACATGTATTTCAAACAAACCTGCTGTGGTTCAGGGCCCTCTGTACTTTGCGAGGTGTCATCTTGTTCTGTTAAAACTTTTTCTCCATTGAGAGTCATTTCTATTACAAAAAATACGATGAACATTTGATGATATTTTAAAAAACCTGAACTAAGAAAAAAAGCTAGTAAAATATCTATAAATAAAGGATTACACATCTTTGAACTACATTTAGCATATGCATACCTTTTTTGGCTGTCTATGCTAATTCATCGGGATTCAGTAAAATAAAATCAAAACTGTCTACTTGTATGTGTAGTACACATGAACAAACAAGTAATATTAAAGGAAAACACTGGCTAACTCTCAAGTTACTTTATTTTAACCCCTTAAAGGGAATCTGTCAGCACCAAAATAGCCCCTAAACTGCCCCCAAGAAAGAATCAGAATTGTGCATGAAGGAAAGAAAAAAGCCCATCAATCAAATGCAAAGGAGCAGGAAGGGGATGCAGCAAGCTTGACTTCAAGCATGACGCTGCTGCCCTCTTTTGCAAAGTTATGGGGGTCAGAATATGGCGATACAAAGAAAGAAAATTTCCAAAGTTTTTATTTTAAAATTTGATAGAAAAACACAAGAAAAACTATATGGTATTGTGGTAATCGTACTGACTTAGAGAATGAACGTGATAGGTCAGCTTTACGACAGTGAACGCTGTAAAAACAAAGCCCAAAAACTGTGGTGGAATTGTATGTTTTTTTCTATTTCCACCACATGTGGATTTCTTTTTCAGCTTCCCACTACATCGTATGCAATATTAAATAGTGTGCCTACAAAGTACAACTTATACTGCAAAAAAACAAGCCCTCATGCAGCTGTGAAAACGGAAAAATAGGACACTGCTCTCCCCCACAGTCTAACTCCACAGAAGCCTATTGACAGCAGCATCTGAGGGGTTAAATGGCCAACAAAGTTATCTCCGATCCCAGTTACTGCCAGCAGGTGATTTATACAGCCAGCACCCACCGCATACAGAGCGAGCTCAGCGCCTGAACCTGCTCCATAATTCCCCTTAATGCTCATAACGTAAAGGTACATCATGGTGGGTTAAAGGGTTTGTGCCAAGTTTTAAACATATATTCTATCCACAGGATAGAGAATAACCGTCTGATAGGTGGGGTCTGGGTGCTAGGACCAACCTATCACAGGAATGAGGAATTCCTGTGTCTCCCTATAACAATGGACTATGGTACTTCTGGAGATAGCTACCTCAGTTTCTCTCCCGTAGAGATGAATGGAGTGGCAGCCAAGTAAACCAGAACAGCGGCCTGGTGGGCAGGGAACAAATGGGCAAGTAATGCTTTTTTATTTATTATTTTTATCACATTTTCTCAACTCAGAAAGCTCCTTTAACAAGATGTTTTACAGTTTCTCCATGAAGTGCCTCTATTAAATTCCTGCTCTTGCATATGCACTGTGGATGTTCCAATCAACATTAGGCATGTTGAATTCACTCAAGATTACTATTTGTGTATTCTCATCAGCAGGCTATCATTATCCTTAATTTGCTCTGAAGGTTTATACATCAAACCCATTTTTATCACAGCCCTATGTTTAGTTTTCATGCAAAGACAGTGAGCTTCTGGCTCTTTGTGTGATTCATGTAGTCTACTGAAAAAGAAAAAAAGAAAAAGAAAAAATTCAGTTATTAACTTGCCTGCATCCAATTTCAAAATGAAATTCTCAGTAGTTTCACTGTCCAAAGACAACAAATCCAGACCATCTATAGAAACAGTATCCAATGACTGCGTATGAGAAAGATGTGAACTTGTCCGATTGTGTAGAACATCATCTCTGCAAAAGGACATACATAAACGATATGGTGAAAATAAGTTACTAAACATAATTGGTAAAAAATAAAGTATTACAGAAGAAAGGAAAGGGATACAACTGTTAATAAAACAATCAAGATGATGAGAATAGTGGAATGTAAAAAACACCATTGAGAGAAATGCCAAAAATGTAAACACCAGTGAAATATGCTTAGTTGAAGTACCACACACTTATGTTTTGTGTCACTTAGAAAGCGATGCATTCTTTCCTTTCCCAGGCTAAAAGTCTCACGGTTCAGACCCAGAGTGCTAAGCAATGTGTTATGTGAAAACTCCTTCCACAGTGAAGGGTCTACAGAAACTTCCTTTGTTAAAACAGCATCATTAGCTAGAACCTTCTCCGGCAGACCGCCTTTTGTCAGATCATCTGTTTCTTCTTTATTATTCTGGCGACAGAGCTGAGAAGTTTCTCCTTTCTGCACATCCAATACCTCCTGAGGAGCTTCTCCTTGTTCAGGGCAAAAAAATGAATCTACAATTTCACATTTATTTGTCACGTGTGTCTTATTTGTCTTTTTTCCACAAGTTATGTCCCCTTCTGCCAGTTCAGACCCTACAAGACTGCTCCTTTCAGAGTCCTCCAGTCCCAGGGAGGAGATTGAGCCCGGAAGTAAAAGAGAAATAGTGACAATGGGGATTTGCATGCCAACACAGATTTTCATATGGTAGGAAGAAGACATCTGCTTTAAAAAAACTGGCCGTGAATTTGCTGTATGCTTTAAGCCTTCTAGTAAAAGTTGCAGCTGCTCTTGGAAACGTAGCAAGGTGAGATAGTGGTAGTGATTCAGTTGCAGCCGTATTATATCGTCTACATTGATCATTACTTGCAACTCGAGTTCAGGAATTAAAAGACAGGCCAATGCTGTAAATGGCATATGATGTAATAGTATCTCACGTTTATAACTCCCTCCTTCAAAATAAATAGACAAGCCAGGGCTGTGTAGAGTCCACAGAGATGTTGGTGGAGATTCAGAAGAAGGATACAAATGGGAAAGAAATACTGGATGTAGAGGTCCTGGAGGGCAATGAAAATCTTTGTGTGCTGCAAAGGATCGAAATATGCTTTGTAGAAGACCAAGGTTAGAACCTGGAGCCTGGCGTGTGTTTGTGAGGGTAACTGAAGAAAGATGAGCACAAACAGAAGATGGTCGATCAGGGGGACTGTAGGTAGGAACTGTCACAGGGAAGATAAGCTGTAAAGAGGAAAATATAAAACAGTAAACAAAAGCTGAAAGTATGAAGTCCCAGTTGACCAAACTACAAATGAAAACACACCTTAAGATTGAATCCATCTAAGCGGATGTCTCTAGTCTCGATTGCACCTTCATTCACTAATGTACACACATTTGTTAAATGCTTTAGGTGATGAAACAAATCTAGCAAAAATAAATTCAGCCACAAAATGGACTGGGTAGCAAGGTATAGAAGCATACCATGGAGTTGTATGTATAGAGCAGGTGGAGGCACTGCAGAAAAAGAGAAAAAAAAGGGAAGCTTCACAAAAAGCTAAATGCACTTAAAACCATTACTTAATTCACTTTTTTTTTTTTTATGAACCATTGCAGTTACCTGGAAGACCCTCTCCTGGAAGGCAGTAATACTCCATGTATTGAAGATGGATAGCAGAAGAAGCAATTGGTATTTGATGGCATGAAAGAAGAGGTGGTCTTTGGAGGGCGTGTCCAGATGAAGACACCTATATATAAAATAAAAAAAAGGTAGCAATAGCAATTACTGTGAAAAAAAAAAAAAACATTACAATTGTTGATAGTCCAGGAATCCCATTGGTCCATGAGGCATCAAAGCTTCAGAGAAGCACTGGGGAAGCAAGGTGGATCACTTCTGCAGAACCATCAAAATGTTTTTATGCCACACTGATCGAGCAGGAGTTAAACTGATACTTGGTGCGATAACGTGCAAATTATCATGGCAGTTTAGTTGAACAATGAGATATCAGAGTACACCAGGGTTAGTCAGTTAGCAAACCAAAAAAAAAAAAAAAAAAAAAAAAAAAAAAAACAACACAGGATGTCTGGCCTGCTCTGTCCCTCTACAGTAGATACTCCTGCCATGGCCAAGCACACAGACCATATCTCTCAGAGGCAGAGGCAATCAGCTACTGTGAGCGCAAGATGGAAGTACGGTCAGCAGGGCTGCTGCTGAAGTTCATTCGACTGCAGTTATCAGCTGTAGAGGAGAGTGGGGAGGAATCCCAGGTTTACATGTTGCAGCCAAAAGTTTCTGGAACAGTTTTCAGAAATTGTGTCAAGTCTGCAGTTTATTAAATTAAACCATAGCAAGGACTACATGAAAAAAGCAAGATGATGCACACCCCTAATCACATGATTAAATCACATAATTTAATTAACATCCAAGACATGATCACAGAAGCCATTATAAACAACAATTCATGAGAGGTGTGTAAAAAAAAAAATCTACAGAGATGGTGTTGAACCAATAAAACGACGATCACATGTAAAGTGCCAAAATATAAAGTGAATGTAACAATTCTTAAGTGACATCAGTTAACACCAATTTGAGAAGTGAAATATCTGCAGAGAAAATAAAGGTGAAGTAAAAGTCTTACATTTCCAACTGTTGTGGAGGGACCAAAGCGACACACATCATTGCTCCTGCAGCTTTGTCAGGGATGAAATCAGATCATGTGAGGGTATACAGTATATACCATGAAGGCCGCAAGGTAATGGTGTTTATAAAGCAGTAGTGTGCTTGTGGATCACTCTGATACCAAGAGACTTGGATAATGGCCAATCAAATTCTTGACAATGTGCACGTACCAAAGCTGTGCCCAATAGCATAGCCAAATCTTGATGTAATTGTGATCTCATTACCATTACTGTATTTCTACAGCATTATGTACAAGCACACTTTTGTCAAATCTCAACAAAAATGTATAACATAGTAATAACAGAGAGTTAAAAATATATATGTATTCTATATAAAGAAATATATTTAAAAAAAAGGGAAATTTGCCTTTTGGAACTGGAAGATTTATCTATATCTCTGTATTCCATCCCTAGACTGTTGATTTTGTTTCCTATATAACCCACTTAGGGCTCTTTCACACTATTGGATGCTGCATGGCATCCGCTTTTGTGAAAGAGCCCTTACTCTGTGTATCATATATACATCCTCCAGTCCTTCATACACTCCAGGAGTAACATACCACCATCGCAGATACTTTCCTTCTGACAGATGAGAAGAACGAAAAGATAAACGATGATGTAAACTCACCCTTATCCACTCACATCCAGTACCTCACCATTAGTACATGTACATATTCATGCATAACTAGCATATCGCATCTACAAATAAATAAACATGTGCAAATCACAGGATCCACAGTGTAAACGGAATACAACTTCAGACTACAAATATATACAGTACAGACCAAAAGTTTGGACACCTTCTCATTCAAAGAGTTTTCTTTATTTTCATGGCTATGAAAATTGTAGATTCAGACTGAAGGCATCAAAACTATTAATTAACACATTGGAATTATATACATAACAAAAAAGTGTGAAACTGAAAATATGTCATATTCTAGGTTCTTCAAAGTAGCCAACTTTTGCTTTGATTACTGCTTTGCACACTCTTGGCATTCTCTTGATGAGCTTCAAGAGGTAGTCACCTGAAATGGTTTTCACTTCACAGGTGTGCCCTGTCAGGTTTAATTAGTGGGATTTCTTGCCTTATAAATGGGGTTGGGACCATCAGTTGCGTTGAGGAGAAGTCAGGTGGATACACAGCTGATAGTCCTACTGAATAGACTGTTAGAATTTGTATTCTGGCAAGAAAAAAGCAGATAAGTAAAGAAAAACAAGTGGCCATCATTACTTTAAGAAATGAAGGTCAGTCAGTCTGAAAAATTGGGAAAACTTTGAAAGTGTCCCCAAGTTCAGTCACAAAAACCATCAAGCGCTACAAAGAAACTGGCTCACATGCGGACCGCCCCAGGAAAGGAAGACCAAGAGTCACCTCTGCTGCGGAGGATAAGTTCATCCGAGTCACCAGCCTCAGAAATCGCAGGTTAACAGCAGCTCAGATTAGAGACCAGGTCAATGCCACACAGAGTTCTAGCAGCAGACACATCTCTAGAACAACTGTTAAGAGGAGACTGTGTGAATCAGGCCTTCATGGTAGAATATCTGCTAGGAAACCACTGCTAAGGACAGGCAACAAGCAGAAGAGACTTGTTTGGGCTAAAGAACACAAGGAATGGACATTAGACCAGTGGAAATCTGTGCCTCGATCTGAGGAGTCCAAATTTGAGATCTTTGGTTCCGACCACCGTGTCTTTGTGCGACGCAGAAAAGGTGAACGGATGGACTCTACATGCCTGGTTCCCACCGTGAAGCATGGAGGAGGTGTGATGGTGTGGGGGTGCTTTGCTGGTGACACTGTTGGGGATTTATTTAAAATTGAAGGCATACTGGACCAGCATGGCTACCACAGCATCTTGCAGCGGCATGCTATTCCATCCTTTATTTTTCAACAGGACAATGACACCAAACACACCTCCAGGCTGTGTAAGGGCTATTTGACCATGAAGGAGAGTGATGGGGTGCTGCGCAAGATGACCTGGCCTCCACAGTCATCAGACCTGAACCCAATCGAGATGATTTGGGGTGAGCTGTACCGCAAAAGGGCCAACAAGTGCTAATCATCTCTGGGAACTCCTTCAAGACTGTTGGAAGACCTTTTCAGGTGACTACCTCTTGAAGCTCATCAAGAGAATGCAAAGAGTGTGCAAAGCAGTAATCAAAGCAAAAGGTGTCTACTTTGAAGAACCTAGCATATGACATATTTTCAGTTGTTTCACAATTTTTTGTTATGTATATAATTCCACATGTGTTAATTCATAGTTTTGATGCCTTCAGTGTGAATCTACAATTTTCATAGTCATGAAAATAAAAAAAAAACTCTTTGAATCCGAAGGCGTGTCCAAACTTTTGGTCTGTACTGAGATATAGAGATAATATAAATATATAGAGATAATATAATATATATATATATATATATATATATATATATATATATATATATATATATATATATATATATAGAGAGAGATAATATAAATATATATATATATATATATATATATATATATATATATATATATATATATATATATATACACACACACATATATACACACACACACACACACACACACACACACACACACACATACTTATATAAAGTCTACTGAGAATTATATATTCTATATTATATTTATACACATACACAAAAAGCACACATATAATATAACTTAGATTGCTCCTGAAGTAACCCCTCAGATAGGATTAGGTGGCTGTGTCTTCGCCAAAATGCCATTAACCATTACCACACCACACTATTAAATAATGCAGCTGCGCCTGCCAGGCTTCAGCAGGTATATGTGTGAATAGGGATTAGGGAATATGCTTTGATCCTGCTATACCTCACACACACAGATGAAATAACTTTTACTCCAGTCTCCACTTGTCCACTACACTAGTCTCCACTACTCCACTGACTGACGCTGCCGCTTCGGTCGGACACACATCGATACAGACTACAGTGACAGACTCAGTCAGTCCCACTCCCCAGCCAGACCAGAGCCAGCCCTGAGCCCTCACCTCAGTCCTCAGCCACTTGAACTGACCGACTCCAGCAGCTCGCCTCGCAGCTTTGCTTTTCATTGTACTTCCCGCTCCTAGTCCGCGACTCCGCCTCCTCCACTTCCGGCTAGGACTAGTTAGATGAACCGCCGCCCAGACTGCCTCTGGCTCCGACTACCCCCTATCACAGCGCCACGCCCGGCCCACGCCACACAATAAATTGTATTTATTTTTTTAAACCTCAGTCGGCGGCGGGCCCCCAGTGGCGTAGGGCCCCATATCCGCTGCTATGGCGATCCCTACGCCACTGCCAGGGGCGGATTAAGTGCATGATAGGCCCGGGGCTGTCTACCCAACTCGGGCCCCTCCCTCCATTTTAGTTACATTTTTTCTCTATATGAAGAGGCTATGGTGCTTCGTGAGCGACACAGTCTCTTCCTAGGCCATATGACAACACATTCATTGTTCACAATGCCTAGGTGCAGCTCAATCCCATCTGAGTGATTGGGGCTGAGCTGTAATACCAAGCACAGTGCTTTTAAATGAACAGCGCTGTGCTGTGCTGGAACAAAAAGGCTGCTCCGCTCACTGGAACATTGCAATCAAACAGCTGATTGGCGGGGGTGCCAGGAGTCGGCCCCCACTATCTCGTAACTATGAATACAGATGTCATAGATCTTACCTGCAATGCTATGTAATATCCCACATAACACAGTGAATTATTGTGTTATGTGGGGTGTTACATAGGACTACAGGGAACATCTACTACATTATCTGCATACAGAAAGTTATCACTGTTATCTGTCTGGGCTGTTACATAGGATTGCAGGTGACATCTACAAATGAAAATTTTTGTTGCCAAATTTAAAATACATATATGATAAAAAAAGATTTGGAGGATAAGATGAGATGCAGGTCACAGTAGTGAGCCAGCTCTACATATAGGAGAATACAGCACCACATACCTCTTACAGTCAGTGACATCTCCTGTCATGTAGACCTTCTCTTTCCTCTTCTCCTCTGTTTGACCCAGACCGCCATTACTAATTCTTTCATCCGCATTGCGTCTCTGCAGAGTTTGTTACACAGACACGTTAGCCTTCTCATAATTGGGGTCATTTATCAAACTGATGTAAAGTAGTACTGTCTTAGTTGCCCATGGCAACCAATGCACCTTTCATTTTGCAAAGGAGCTGTAAAAAAAAAAAAAAAAATGAAAGGTGGAAACTGATTGGTTGCTATGGGCTACTAAGCCAGTTCAAATTTACAGCAGTTTGATAATTTATTCCAAAGGTCCCTATTATACCTACAGCAATTATAATGTAATAACATTGTGCTCCAGGTAATAATCGCTGTATAGTGTCCCCAAAAATAATGTCCCCTAATATGTCCCTTTAATAGAAATGCCCCTACAGTGCTTCCCCAATAGCAACATCCTCACACTTCCCCATATATTAATTTACCCCACACTGCTCCCATAGTAATCCCCCCAAAGTAATTTGCCCCCACACTGAGCCCTGAAGAAGTTTTCCCCCACACTGCCCCATGAAGTAATTTGCCCCATGATTAATTTGCCCCCACACTGCCCCCATGAAGTAATTTGCCCCCACACTGCCCCCATGAAGTAATTTGCCCCCACACTGCCCCCATGAAGTAATTTGCCCCCACACTGCCCCCATGAAGTAATTTGCCCCCACACTGCCCCCATGAAGTAATTTGCCCCATGTAATAATCTGACCCCACACTGCCCCCCAGGAAGTGATCTGCCCCCACTCTGCCCCTCAAAGTTGGCACACAGAAAAAAAAAAAAAAAAAAAAACTCAACTTAAAGCTAATACTTACCTGTGTCCATGATGCACCATGATTTTATTACCACATAGACCTCAGGCCTACTAGGCCTCAAGCCTATGGCGGTGATCGGTGTCAGGGCAGGAAACTATGCACTCCTGTGCCGTGGCTCAGTATGTGGGCATTTGGGTTGGCGTTGGGCCCCCCCAGCGATGCCGGGCCTGGGGCTGCCGACCCGAACGCCCCTATTACAATCCGCCATTGCAAATCGCGTGCGCATATATGCATTAGTGCAACATTTAGGACATAAGTATATCCATAAATAAATGAGATACATATGCATCTGAGCCCCTAGTCCTAGTAAACTACCTACTCGATGCAGAGTTTCATGACTGTATAAGGCCTATGTCACACAAGCAGGTCCAGGTTGTATGCGTTTTTCACTCGCGTAAAAATAAAAAAAGTTAAGGCCTCATGCAAACGGCTGTTGTATGGGTCCGCATCCGAGCCGCCGTTTTGGCGGCTCGGATGCGGACTCATTCATTTCAATGGAGCGGCAAAAGATGCGGACAGCACTCAGTGTGCCGTCCGCATCCGTGGCTCCGTTCCGCGGCACCACAAAAAAAAAACAAAAAAAAAAAAAAAACACATGTCCTATTCTTGTCCGCGATTTGCAGACAAGAATATGCATTTATATTGCCGGGGCCAGTTCCGTTCCACAAGTTGCGGAAGGCAACATGGGCGCCTTCCATTTTTTGCAGATCCGCAGTTAAAACGGCACGGCCGTGTGCATGAGGCCTTAAAGAGGACCTTTCACCGATTATGACACTGAACTAAGAATACAGACATGGAGAGCGGCGCCTGGGGATCTCACTGCACTTACCGTTATCCCTGGGCGCCGCTCCGTTCTCCTGCTATGCCCTCCGGTATCTCCAGTCACAAAGTTATGGTAGGCAGAGTTTGCCCTTGTTCTTCTGTAGCGCTGGCCAATCGCATTGCAGAGCTCACAGCCTGGGAGAAAACCTCCCAGGCTGTGAGCTCTGCGCTGCGATTGGCCAGCGCTAGAGCAGAACACGGTTAGACTCCGCCTACCATAACTTAGTGACTGAAATCTCTGCCTACTATAACTTAGTGGCCGGAGATACCGGAGCTTATACCGGGAGAACGGAGCGGCGCCCAGGGATAATAGTAAGTGCAGTGAGATCCCCGGGTGCCGCTCTACATGTCTGCATTCTTAGTTCACAGTGTCATAATCGGTGAAAGGTTCTCTTTAAGAATAACAATCTACATCTCCTCTTCTTGGTGCCTGAGTGTTCAGTATTCAAACCTAATTTTAGTATTGGAGTGTTCCACAGGCACATAACTGATTACAAAGGCCATCACCATGCAGCCTTCATTGATATATATCCCCCACATGAACTCACTTAATCTCACCCCTGACGAAGCTGCAGGATCGGTAATATGTGTGGGGCTCTGATCCCTCCACAATTGGAAATGTGAGACTCACTTCATCTTTATTATTTTTATGCTTGACACTTTGCGCTTGAGTTATGTTTTGCCAACTTTACATTTCTCTGAAGATATTTTGCAGCTGAAATTTATGTCACTTCAGAGTTGTTACATAAAATATTAAGTTAATCACTTTACACGCACTCATCACTATTGGTTCTACACCTTGTCTCACATAGAAATAGGAACTTATTAGGAGTAGATATTGTAAAAGGAGGGCAGTGTAAGTATATTTTTACACACCTCTCATGAATTGCTGTTTTTGATGGTTTTTGTGATTATGTCTTTACCAACTTTACATTTCTATACAGATATTTTGCAGCTGAAATTGATGTCACTTCAGAGTTGAGTAAGGAACTGTATTCACTTGACCAGTGTACAGAGGCAGGGACACCACACATTTAATCAAATTCTTCTTTATTAAGGCTTGTCCAAATACATACAGCCGATAAATCCGGATCACAGCCGGGTCCAACAAACACAGCACACACTGACAGTGTTACCTCACACTGTCTGCCTTCTTCCCCAGACTGAGACACACCTAAGTCCAGCAGCAGGATTAAATAGAATCCCTGGACATGAGCATGCCCCAAGTCCCAGACTGGAGCATGGGGAACAGGCACCCACCCAGCACATTGCCTGTTCCCAGTAAAAGCCTGACCCAGACTAGCTGGAACCAGCTATGCTATCTATCATGGTGTCCACCAACTACCTTAGTGGACACCTAATCTAGGGGCCTTTACTCCACCAAGGCTGGGCACCTTGGTGACACGTTCCTGATGCAAACAGAACCTCTTTTAGAATGCTTCCTGCAGCATTCTGGGTGACACATACTGTATCTTCCATCATAAATGACCCCTGTCACTGCCTCACATAACCCCCCTTTGTTCAAACCTGTGGGGGTGAACACATGCCATACAGTGGACTCTGGACAGGGCATCCGCATTCCCCTGCAGCGTCCCTGCCCTGTGTTCCGCTGTAAACTTAAACTTTTGCATAGAGAGGAACCATCTGATGACCCAAGCATTCCTCTCCTTCCACAGAACCCACGTGAGACGTGAATGAATGATCGGTCACCAGGCGGAATGTCCTCCCCAGCAGATAATAGAGGAGAGACTCGAGTGCCCACTTGATGACGAGGCACTCCCTCTCCAATATACTATGCCTAGTTTCGTCTGGCATTAGCTTGTGGCTCAGGAAACTAATGGGATGCTCCTCCACGTTAACCTCCTGAGAAAGCACTACATCTAGACCCACTTTTTTTTATATTTAAATATTTTATTAATTATAATACAAAAAATACAGGTCAATACAACATTTATAATACTATAAAGTCCACAAGTCCGTCGATTCCAACCCTGAGCATACTCGGCAATAATTACATAGACACAAGTACCCATAACAATATGAGTACTGAAAGTTGAGTGGAGATGCCGCCCTCTGGGGGAGAAGGCCGGAATCCCCCAGCATCCGTTATTTAATGCCTGAGGGACCTGCCATCCCCCAGCATCTCTGCAGATGCTACAATACTCCAGAACAACTGCACATTATTTGCCGATACAGACATGTAGAAAAGACCGGACTAATGAGAACTTCCCCAACCCACCCCCCGAACCCCCCACCCTGCAGGAAAAAAAAAAAAAAAGAAAAAATCCTAATTAATTATCCGTGTCCCAATCTTCCCACAGCTGACTCCACTTTGCACAGGATCCTCTTTGTTTGTACAGAATCCTCTCATAGTTTCTCACTTTCTCAACCAAACCCAACCAATTACTGCAGTCTGGAGTAGAAGAGCCAAACCATGATCTAGAAATGAGAAGCCTAGCCAAAAACATCACCTTGATCAACAAACGGCGTTTGGTAGGCTGGTAATCAACCTCCGATAGGTCTCCCAGGACCCATATCCTGGGAGACAAGGGAACCACAATACCGAGTTTACGAGCCAGGTTGGATTGGACCAGTCTCCAATAGCTGCTCACCATTGGGCAGTCCCAAAACAGATTTAAGTGATCTGCCTTGGAGTCACCACAGCATGGGCAGTCAGAGGAGGCTCTAAGTCCCCTCCTATATAACCATACAGGTGTCACATAAATTTTGTGCATAATATTAAATTGTACAACCGTGTGATTAAAATTATGTGAAACCAACTTTAAACTTTCCCCTATATTCTCCCAATTTGGAGAGCCCAGCTCTGAAAGTAAAGAAGACCAGGATTTCTGTCCTGGAGAGAGAACATCTAAAAAAAAATTTCTTCATTAAGTGACTATAACAATGTGATATTTTAATTCTCGTGACGGTTTTCTTGCAAATTAAATCGTGTAAAAATATCTATAATAAAATATCTATAATAAAATATCTATAATAAAAACGTGGCTGTTCGTAGTGCTAGAAAGTGCTAACCTCAATTGAAAGTATGCATACCAAGCCACCTCACCTAAATTTGCCCTTTGCTTTAGTTCCTTAAGGGGCAGGATTTGTCCACCACTAACCACTTGATGTAAATACTGGAAATTTTTGGTCCTCCAGTACTGGCTACAGCTCAAATCACTCAGGTTCATAAGCTTTGAATTATGCCATAATGGGGTGCAAACGAGTGATGCCTTGACTCCGCACCAACTCCTTATGGCCGCCCAAGTCTTTATAGCCATTCTGCAGAAAAGTGTGTAACCACCCAGTGTATTTAATAAGTAGTCAGATTCCAATACGGTAAAAAAAATCCGAAAAACCTAATTCCTTTACCACTCTGCTGCAGAAATGGCTATTTTCCCAATCATTAAAAAGGCAGAGTTGGGAGGCCACAAAGTACCCCTTAAAATAGGGGAGGTTAAGACCTCCCCGATTATAGGGCATAGAAAAATAAAGTGCCTTCAGTCTCAATCTAAAGTATTTATCTGCGATCCAAACAGGCGCGTTACGCAAGACGTAAAGAACCTGGGGAAGCACTACCATTTTTATTAAGGAAATTCTGTCCGCTCTTGCAAGCAGAATTTTGCCATATCTTAATTTTAGCCCTCAGTTTTATCAGCAAGGGGATCAGATTGAGGTGTAAATATTCCTGTGGTTTAGCAGAAACTGTTATCCCCAGGTACTTTATTGAGTCCGAGATCGTTAACTGGTTATCCCATTCGCCCCGCAACTCGTCTATAGGGAGGAGAACGGTCTTCTCCCAGTTGATCTCCAGACCAGATGGATCAGAAAAGAGACCAACCAGGTCCATTATACGAGGGAGAGTGGTATCTGTTTGATGAATAAAGACCAGGATATCGTCTGCATAAAGGGATACACGATCGTGCTTCCCCATTATACCAAAACCGGCCACCTTCGGATCCTGCCTTATACTAGCCGCTAAGGGTTCAATGTAAATGTTAAATAAAAGGGGGGAGAGGGGACAGCCTTGACGGGTACCTCTTTCTAGAGCGAAGCTCTCTGTCGTCATATCATTGATCCTAATCCTAGCCACTGGAGAGTTATATAATAGCTGAACCATCGCCATAAATCTTGGGCCAAAGCCCATTTTTTTCATCACCTCCCAGAGAAAAGTCCACTCCACCCTGTCGAAGGCTTTAGTAGCGTCCAGCGACAGGATGGAGCGGGTACCACACTCCGGGGACTGAATATTCATAAATAGCCTATGGAGATTATGCTGGGTGCCTCTTTTTGGCATGAAGCCATTTTGATCTGGGTGAATAATAGTAGATATTACCCGCGAAAGCCTCCTTGCCAAAACTTTTGATAGTAACTTAACATCAGTATTTAATAAGGAGATTGGCCTGTAGGAGCTCAATTCTGCCGGGTCTTTATCCTTTTTTGGAATTAAAACAATGAGAGCCTCCATCATAGAGCATGGTAGTCCCCCTCCCTTTAATGCTTGAGTAAAAACCTCTAGCATCTGAGGGAGAATCACTTCACTGTACTTACGATAAACCTCATATGGAAGGCCATCCAATCCTGGCGATGAATTCCCCGAGATAGACCCCAGGGCCTCCTGCAGCTCCGAGGGAGACAGCTCCTCTTCCAGACATTCTATTTGAGCTTCATTTAAAGTAGAGAGAGGAACTTTCTCCAAGAACCGCATCGCCAGTTCGGATGACAAACCAGGAGAGGATCTATATATCTGAGTAAAGTATTGTAAAAAGGTATCTCTGACTCCTTCTAAATCTGTTATAATTACCCCCTCTGTGTTACGAATCAAAGTAATGGATTGTTTTTTCTTATCTTGTTGTGTAATAATTCTGGCTAAAAGCTTACCAGGGCGTCCCCTTAAAAAATACTCTATGGTTTGCTTTCTCAGTTACATATTTCTCCAGAGAACAGCCGGCCTTCTGAAACTCTTCCCTGTTATACTCAGTGGGTTGGCTGATAAATCGCTCAGTTGTAAGTGCGACAGTCTTGACCAGTTCCTCCTCTTTTTTCCTAAATGTTCTCTTTACTGCCGCGATCTCACTTATAAAAACCCCCCTCAAGTATGCTTTCAAGGAGTCCCACACTATATTAATGTTAGCAGAGGGTAGATTCACCTCCAAAAAGGAGGATATCAGTATCCTGATAGACTGTGGATTGTCCAGAATAGTGAGCCAGTATGGATTCAACTTGAATCCTAACCCCCCACCATCCTTATTCTCCCCAGTGCGAACCTCAATTAGTACGGGGTGAATGGTCCGAAACTGTTCTTACTCCATATCTTATCTTCCGGATGTTGCTCAGATTGCTCTCATTAGTGAATGCTAGATCAATCCTGGACATTGCTCTACCACTCCTACTAACACAGGAGTATACTCTCTTTCCTCCGCCCAGCTGTTCCCATATATCCACCACTCCTACCTCCAAGCAGAACTGGGGCAACGGCGAATTACAAAAGTTCCTTCCCCGTGCTACATCTGATCTAAATCTGTCTTTTTTGGGGTCCATAACCGCATTAAAATCCCCCATCAGGATTAGCCGACATTCTGGTCTCTGTTCAAAAAAAAGCGTTAACTGGATCAGTGGGTACATTGAAAATGGCATCAGTGGGTACATTGAAAAAAAGCAAGAATATAACTAACCATACAGCTTACCATGCAAAAAAATAAATCTGCCCTGATCATCTATATGGGATTTTATGAGGATGAAATCTACAGAGTTATGAATCAGAACTGAGACACCCCTAGAAGAGCCGCTAAAGGTGGAATGATAGGATTGAGCATTCCATCCCGTTGTCAGGCGGGACAAGGTTTCCTTAGTAAGGCGAGTTTCTACTATACAGATAATTGCTGGGAGATATCTTTTTAATGCATCCATGATAGCTTGCCTTTTTACCCTTTCCCCGAGCCCTCTGACATTCCAGGATACAATTCTAGTGGACATCAATCATAAGAGAAAAAAAACAACAAAAAAAAACAACCCCGTTCCTGCAAGGTGGGTTCCCTCCCGCCCCCCCCCTCCCACCCCCCCCCCCCCCCTCTATTGGTCCGCCCGATCTCGTCGGCGAACCTCTAACTTCCGGCCGTTCTCCCCATCCTAGCCCCGCCTCCCATCCATCCCTTCGATTATAGTAGTACACAGATTTAAATATCCCTTTGCTCCATCCAGTCTAAAGCTTGTTGTGGTGTCTCAAAAAAAAAAAAAAGAAGTCCCATTATGGATCACTCTTAGTTTCGCTGGATACTGTAAAGAATATTTAATCTCCTTAGCCGCCAAGCGTTTCTTTATCTCTATAAAGTTTCTTCTTTTTTCCTGAGTCTGCCTCGCAAAATCAGGAAAGAAGAGCAATTTGGTACCCTGATATTCAATGGGTGTGCATTCTCTTGCTCTTCTCAGTATCATATCTCTGTCTGCGGACAGTAATAGCTTCATTGAAATTGCACGCGGCGGCCGCCCTGGGGTGGGTTTCCCTCCTGGGATTCGATGGGCTCTTTCTATTTGAAACATGGAGGAAAAGTTATCGCTGCCAAGGTTGTGCATGACCACCTCTTTGAGTCAGCCTTCAACTCCTTCTGGGAAACCAATTATGCGTACATTGTTTCGCCTAGACCTATTTTCCAGGTCCTCTAACTTATTTTGTAGGGCTTAGTTTTCTGTTGTGAGAAGGAGAAATTTAGATTTTATCATGTCCATGTCGGTTTGCAGAAGGTCGACTGTTTTTTCCACATTGAGGACTCGGTCACGGATCTTTAACAAATCTTCTCTTATTAGAGAAATATCACTCTGTACCGACCCCAATTGAGTGGACATCCCTTGCACTAGAATGCCATTATTTTCCACAGCGCCAAGGATTCTATCCAAAACAGATGGATCGCATTCAGTTAGCATTTGTGCAGAGAGACCTTCCTCTCCTGCCTCCGGATCCACCACCCCTGATCCATCCTCAGAGGGGTCAGCAATTTGGGGGGGTTTTAGCAAATTTCCTCAAATTAACAGAGGGTTTAATTTTACCTGGATTCTTTTCGTTTAGGAAAGGTGATTTCAAAAACTTATCAATTTTGTTCTCTGGAGTCTTAACCCCCAATTTAGTTACAGTGGAGTCAGACCGTCGCTTAGGGGCCATTTTTTTCCCTTCTTCCTATTCCTCTATTTTGCCCTTTATGTCACCGTTTGCTTTATATCACCGTTTGCTTCTTTTTTTCCCCCCCCTTTCTGTTCTTCCTCCTTTTAGCCCCTCCCTCTCTTTTCTTCCTTTTTTTCTCTCCTTTCCTTCCCCTTTTCCTTTCCCCCTCTCTTTCTCTTTCTTTCCCCCCCTCTTCCCTTCCTTCTTCCTCTTTCCCCTTCGGCAGACGCCACAGAAAAAAAATTACATAAGAAACAGAAGTGTATCTCCTCAGTGAGCAGTGCAAAGCAGCAGGGAAGCCGGCAGACCCGCACAAAAAAAAAAAAAAAAAAAAAAAAAAAAAAAAGAGAACAAAACATATGGAGAAAAAAAAAAAAGGCAGTCAATAAACTAATCTCACGTGTCCAGAAGAAACTCAGTCCTGGTGCGCACTACAGCCGTGTCAGAGAATTAAAGTTGTGCAAAGAAGACAACGTCCTCCCTAATACCCAGGGCAGCAAGCAGTCCAGACGTCAGCCCGTCGCACACCGATGAAGGGAGGGTTGCAGGCAGATCCACGCGGCGACCGAGTCCAGGGCAGGGAAGGAGAGCAAAGCAGGCAGCAGAGAGAGAAGTTAGGAGGACCCCCAAACAATCCAGGATCAGAGGCAGAGACGCGGCACCCAACAATTGCAGCCGCAAGAACAGCCGAAATCCGTCCAGCATCCAGCAGCGTGGGACAAAGCAGGAGACCCAGCAGGCAGGCCAAAACATCTAGACCTACTTCAGAGGGATCTGTCTGTACAATAAACTCTGTTGAAGCCGGGTGCAACCAGGACAGATGTCCCACACAAAACCGACTTCAATATCCTGAAGGCCTCCTCTGCATGAACACCCCAGCGAACCATTACGGACTTCCGCCCTTTCAGGAGGTCTGTTAATGGAGCTGACAACGTGGCAAAACTGGGAAAAAACCTCTGGTAATATCCCACTAACCCTAGGAAGGCTTTCACCTGCTTCGTTGTAAGGGTCCGGGGAAAGTTCTGTATGGCTTCTATTTTATTTACCTGGGGTTTGATGACTCCCCGTCCAATTACATACCCAGGTACCGAGTTTCTTCCAACTGTATTGTAAATTTCTTTGAGTTGGCGGTCAATCCTGCTTTCCGGAGACAATCTACCACCGTCTGCACCTTCGGTAAGTTACTCTCCCAGTCCGTGCTAAATACCACTATATTATCAAGGTAGGCCGAAGCATTCTGATGATGGGGCCGGAGGAATATATCCATTAACCGCTGGCATGTGGCTGGAGCGCCATGTAAGCCAAAGGGCAACACCTTATATTGAAACAGCCCTTCGGGGGTGACAAAGGCAGTTTTCTTCTTTGCAGCCTCCATTAAGGGCACCTGCCAGTACCCTTTTGTGATGTCCAAGACTGAAAAATATCGAGCTTGCCCTAATCGCTCTATCAACTCATCGACCCGAGTCATGGGGTAGGCGTCAAACTTTGATATCCCATTGAGCGTCCAGAAGTCATTACAGAACCGTAACGTTGCATCTGGTTTTGGTATAAGGACTATTGGACTAGCCCACTCACTCCGGGACTCTTCAATGACCCCTAGTCACAGCATTGACTTCACTTCCCCAGAGATGCCTTGTCGCTCAGGCACCGGATATGGCTTTAAGCGAAGTTTGACCTGGGGCTCAGTGACAATGTCATGCCGGACTACAGATGTTCGTCCAGGAAGTTCGGAAAATACATCCCTATTCCGACTCACAAACTCCCTGGCCTCCTGAATCGGTTTAGTAGACAGGCTATCCACTATCTTCACTGCAGACAAGACAGAGAGTGGGCTGTCCCCAAAACAGACTCCCTATCTTCCCAGGGCTTTAGTAAATTAACATAGTATACCTGCTCCGGCTTTTGCCGACCTGGCTGGTATAACTTGTAGTTTACGCTCCCCACTCTCTTTATCAACTCGTAGGGTCCTTGCCATCTTGCAAGGAACTTACTTTCGACCGTGGGCACAAGTACCAGTACCCGGTCGCCAGGGTTAAACGTCCGTCCATACCTGGGCTGCCCGATTGTATACCCGGTTCTGGGCCAGTTGTGCCACCTCCATATGTTCCCGGGAAATCGGCAAAACTGTCCCCATTCTTTATTGCATTTTTTCTATATGTTCGATGACACTGTTATGTGGGGTGCAATGTTGCTCCCATGCTTCTTTAGCAACGTCGAGCAACCACCAAGGATGTCTTCAAAGGACGAGAACTCAGTGGACGCCTGGGGCACTTCTCGTACAACGAATAACACATGCGGTAGCAAAAGATCTCAGTCCTTCCCATCTTTGGACACGGCTCTCTTGAGCATGTTCTTTAAAGTTTTATTAAACCTTTACACCAGTCCGTCTGTTTGGGGATGGTAAACAGACGTGCGTAAGTGTTACATTTACATTTAACAACCGGCAGAGTTCCTTCATGACCTTAGACATGAAGGGAGTCCCCTGGTCTGTCAAGATCTCCTTAGGTATCCCTACCCGAGAAAACATGCCCATTAAGGGTCCGTTTACACGTCCACAAATGGGCCCGCATCCGTTCCACAATATCGGGAACGGGTGAGGACCCATTCATTCTCAATGGGGCAGGAATGGATGAGGAGAGCACACTATGTGCTATCCGCATTTCTAGAGCGCAGCCCCAAACTTCCGGGCCGCAGCTCTGCAAAAAAATAGAACATATCCTATTCTTGTCCGCAATTGTGAACAAGAATAGGCAGTTCTATGGGGGATGCCGGCCTAGTGTATTGCGGATCCGCAATACACTACAGACGTGTGAATGGACCCTAATTCTTTGGCCATAAGCTTAGCCGACTTATGGAGCAGTGGAACCGCCTCAGGATACCTAGTAGCATAATCTAAGACCACTAAGATATGTTGGTGACCTCTGGCCGACTATTTATTGGACCCACTAGATCCATCGCTATCCTTTCGAATGGTACCTCTATGATTGGCATAGGTACTAATGGACTATGGTAGTGGGGCTGGGGGCTGACACACCAGACATAACTGACAGAACCTCTTAACCTCCTTATATATCCCGGGCCCAAAAAAAAAACAAAAAAACACTCTTGGGTCTTTTTCACTCCAAGATCACCTCCCAGTACATTCGTGTGGGCCAAGTCTAATACCATATTGCGGTAGGGCATGACCATGTTCGCGGTGCAAACAAAGCCTCTTTTAGAATGCTTCCTGCAGCATTCTGGGTGACACATCTCCCATCATAAATGACTCCTGTTACTGCCTCACAGTTGTTACATTCACTTTATATTTTATCACTTTACACGCACTTGTCACTATTGGTTCCGCACCTTGTCTCACATAGAAATTGGAACTTCATGTCCTCTAGAAAATCCGGTTCTAAGGGAAGACATTTGCGATGCATTTCCTGTGACATCCCCTTACCGGATAATTATGACTACATCAGGTGTCAAGATGTCGGCCAAAATTACCGCCAAAACACGGAACCCAATATACAGGATATGTATGTGTGGATGAAGCAGTATATGGAGTCTTCTTCCAAGAAAATGAAGAAGATCAAGGCGTGTCTTGCAACTAAGCCCAGGAAAAGGGCGAGATATGATGCATCTCCATCACCTATGCAGTCTGATGAGGACTTTAGAATCGTTGATGAGGTACGCTCTTCAGACTCTGAGATAGTAGAGGAGGAAGAGGAAATATCCAAGAATATATTTCCTGTAGAGAAATTCTCCAAACTTAAAGCGGTGCAAGCCGAGGGCTTGCCTGACCAGGGGGAGGCTCCAACCACCTCAAAAGGAGGGTCTGGGACCTTTCAAGTGGAGGAGTTACTCAATGACATGATGTTAGCTGAGTGGAAACATCCTAAAAGAGCGCTTCAGTAAGCGCTTCAAAACACTTTTTCCTATCAATGCTGAACAGTCAGCAGAATGGATCTCACCTCATAAGGTTGATGTTGCGGTGGCAAAACTATCCAAGAAAATCCAGACCGTCAATCCAGACCGCAGAGACTGGTAAGAGGTGGATCCTCCAGAAGAGAAGCCTCCAGGTCTGAGGCTCCTCTTCTGGAGGATCCACCTCTTACCCGTCTCTGCGGTCTGGATTTTCTTGGATAGTTTTGCCACCGCAACATCAACCTTATGAGGAGAGATCCATTCTGCTGACTGTTCAGCATTGATAGGAAAAAGTGTTTTGAAGCGCTTACTGAAGCGCTCCAGGTCTGAGAGGAGGAGTGACTTCTGACGCGAACCGTCTCCCTGTAGGCGGCCGCCTCCAAAGTTTTCTCTCAGCCTGGCAGAGTGTTAGAGGATCAGTAGGTACTGGATATAATAAAGAGAGGGTATGCCCTCTCCTTCTAGTCCTCTCCTATGGAGAGATTTCTAATTTCCTCAGTCCTGAGATCTCACAAGCAGGTTATCATAGAGAATGCAATCTTGGAGTTGATATCAAAGGCTGCCGTGGAACCAGTTCCCATTCCAGGGGAAGGAAGGGGGGTTTATTCCCCTGTCTTCCTAGTCGCCAAAACAGGAGGTTAATGGAGACTCATAATAGATCTCCGCTACCTCAACCGGCATTTGGTGAAAAGAAGGTTCCGCATGGAGACAATAAGGTCAGTAAAATCCATTATGACAGGCTCTCACATGGTATCATTAGACCTAAAGGATGCCATTTTCACATTCCCATGCTAGAAGCCCACCGAAAATGTATTTGGATGGCTGTGAAAATATGGGGAATGTTACACCACCTTCAGTTCAAGGTGCTTCCATTTGGGATCACATCAGCCCCCTTTATATTTACAAAGGTGGTATCAGCCATTTTTTTAAGGGTCCAAGGGATCTGTAAATTTCCATATCTAGACGACTGGCTGATCCTGGCAAGATCTGTGGACAACCTGGAGGTTCAGGTCAGCACTACGTTGACCTTATTTCAGGATCTAGGATGGATTATCAATTGGGAAAACTCCCACCTAATTCCATCCACGAGGATAACCTTTCTGGGATTTATCATAGATTCCCACAGCATGCGTTTGCACCTCTCGCCTGCAAGGAAGGACAGGATATCCAGGGGATATCAGTTCCTCAGAGTTCCAAGGAGAGTAACCTTGAGTCCTCATGAAGTTCCTGGGTTTACTCTCCTCCTCTGTAGAGGCAGTCCCATGGGCACTATGGCATCTGAGACCTCTTCAGGTGGAAGTTCTCCAGTCATGGGACAGCAGAGTGTCATCGTTGGAAAATCTTCACACTCTATCAGCCAGTGTGCGTTTCTCGTTGGCTTGGTGGGCTACTAACCAGGACAGTTAGTCTCTCCAGGAACCCAAGTGGATTCTATTAACAACCGATGCTTCTGGTTTGGGTTGGGCAGCCCTTCTTCTAGGGAGAACAATAGCTGGAACTTGGAGCAAGGAACAGTTGTCCCTCTTCTCCAATATGAAGGAACTCAGAGCCATCTTCTATCCCCTGCGCTATTTTCCCCCCTCTTCTGGCTGGAGAAGCGGTAAAAATAAAGACAATATTCATTAAAATATTCCCGGTCCTATTTGGTTCACAGGGGCGGAGACACCTCCATATTGTGCTGCTGAGGAGACTAAGGAACAACAACCCCTCAGGTGAACACTGTAAAAAAAACAAATAAAATTAAAACTGTAAAAAAATATTTGTCACCTTACATCACTAAAAGTGCAACACCAAGCGATCAAAAAGACAATCACCCCAAAAATAAAAAATAAATATGGCTCTCAGAATATGGAGACATTAAAACATGATTTTTTTTGTTTAAAAAAATCCTGATATTGTGTAAAACTTAAATGAAAAAAGTATACATATAAGGTATTGCCATGTCCGTAAGAACCTGCTGTATAAATATATCACATGACCTAAACCCTCAGAAGAACACCGTAAAAAAATAAAAATAAAGTGTCAAAAAACAATATTTTATCACCTTACATGACAAAAAGTGTAACACCAAGCGATCACCCAAAAAAAAAAAAAAAAAAAAAATGATTTTCAGAATATGGAGACACAACAAAAATATTTTTTTCCAAAAATGCTTTATTATGTAAAACTGAAACAAACCACCCAAAAAAGTTGTCATATTTGGTATTGTCGGGTCCGTAACACCAGCTCTGTAAAAATTCCTGTTAGATCAACATTGTAAATAACAAAAAATAAACTGTGCCAAAACAGCTATTTTGTGTTACCTTGCCTCACAAAAAGTGTAACATAGCGCAGCCAAAAAGTATATGTACCCTAAAATAGTACCAACAAAACTACCACCTTATCTTGTAGTTTCCAAAATGGGGTCTTTTTTGTAGTTTCTACTCTAGGGGTGCATCAGGGGGTCTTCAAATGTGACATGGCAACTTAGAATTATCCAAGTGAAATCTGCCCTCCAAAACCCATATGGTGTTCCTTTACTTCTGTGCCCTGCCATGTGCCCTTACAGCAGTTTACGACCACATATGGTGTGTTTCTGTAAACTACAGATATAGGGCAATAAATATTGAGTTTTGGCTGTTAACCCTTGCTTTGTTACTGGAAAAAAAAATGAATGAAAATTGAAAATCTGCCCAAAAAGTGAAATTCTGAAATTTCATCTCCATTTTCCTTTAATTCTTGTGGAACACCTAAAATGTTAAGGAAGTTTTTAAAATCAGTTTTGAATACCTTTAGGGGTATAGTTTCTAAAATGGGGCAATTTTTGGGTGGTTTCTACTATGTAAACCTCACAAAGTGACTTCAGACCTGAACTGGTCCTTAAAAAGTGGGTTTTGGAAATTTTGTGAAAAATTTCAAGATTTGCTTCTAAACTTCTAAGCCTTCTAACGTCCCCAAAAAAGTAAATGTAATTTACAAAATGATCCAAACATGAAGTAAACATATGGGAAATGTAAAGTAATAACTATTTTAGGAAGTATCACTATCCGTTTTAAAAGCAGAGCATTTTAAATTTGGAAATTGCAAATTTTTTGGTAAATTTTGTATTTTCTGATAAATAAAAATGTTTTGACTCAAATTTACCACTGTCATAAAGTACAATATGTGACAAGAAAACAATCTCAGAATGGCTTGGATAAGTAAACGTGTTTTAAAGTTATTACGACATAAAGTGACACGTCGGATTTGCAAAAAATGGCTTGTCCTTAAGGGGTTAAAGGTTTCTTGTTGCAGATACTGCTATTAAATGGATTATGTCAGATTTGCTGCATTATGTCAGCGCAACACCATGAAATTTATTTGGTTACTAAAATGGTTGAAGAGGGCTGTTGTCAGTGAGTGTTTATTCAAATAAAGTATTTTTAAACACTATATTGCAGAATTGGTAAGGGCTCTTTCACTACCTGCATTCTTTTCTTCCGGCATAGAGTTCCGTCGTCGGAGCCAGAAGAATCGTGATCAGTTTTATCCTAATGCATTCTGAATGGAGAGAAATCCGTTCAGGATGCATCAGGATGTCTTCAGTTCCGGAACGGAACGTTTTTTGGCCGGAGAAAATACCGCAGCATGCTGCGCTTTTTGCTCCGGCCAAAAATCCTGAAGACTTGCTGCAAGGCCGGATCCGGAATGAATGCCCATTGAAAGGCAATTGATCCGGATCCGGCCTTAAGCTAAACGTCGTTTCGGCGCATTGCCGGATCTGACGTTTAGCTTTTTCTGAATGGTTACCATGGCTGCCAAGACGCTAAAGTCCTGGCAGCCATGGTAAAGTGTAGCGGGGAGTGGGGGAGCAGCATACTTACCGTCCGTGCGGCTCCCGGGGCACTCCAGAGGGACGTCAGGGCGCCCAAGGCGCATGAATCACGTGATCGCATGGCACGTCATCCATGCGCATGGGGCGCTCTGACGTCACTCTGGAGTGCCCTGGGAGTATACCGCTCCCCCGCTCCCCACTACTACTATGGCAACCAGGACTTTAATAGCATCCTGGCTGCCACAGTAACACTGAAAGCATTTTGAAGACGGATCCGTCTTCAAATGCTTTCAGTACACTCTCATTTTTCCGGATCCGGCGTGTAATTCCGGCAAGTGGAGTACACGCCGGATCCGGACAACGCAAGTGTGAAAGAGGCCTAAAGGAGGTGTCTGACGGACATCTTTTGATTACTATCACTAAAGGTGGCTTTAGATGGGACAATTCTGCAGCCAATTGCCGGGAAGGAAGTGTTCTTTCCCGACAGTCGGCTGTTCGCTCAGTGAAGGAAACCACTGCATTTACATGCAGCGATCTCCTTTACTGTATTGCTGTTTAGACCTGTATTGCTGCTGCCCAGAAACGATGATCTGTGGTGCCTGTATGAACAAAAGGATTACCCAATGCACAAGTGTTTAGCTCGTTCATCAGGTGATCGGCGACACATTTTCAAGGACAGATTGGAACAACTGATCGCAGGAACAGTCGTTCCCAATAATCTGGATGATTATTGGCTCATGTAAATGCTTAAAACAAAGCTTAGGACACCTGTAAACACACAGGATATGTGAAGATATGTATACACAAAGCATAGTTGTACACGTACATCTCTAGACACCAGCATACAAGAACACACTCTGGATACCTGTATGCACACAGTACAAACGCTAGACACTTCAGACACCTGTATACACAGCATACATCAACATACGCTGGACATGTGTATACAAATAGCATACCAGTACACCTGTATATTCACAGTATACTTATACACACATCGAACCTAAATACAGACTCTGGACACTTGTATACAAATAGCATTCCTGTACATCTGTATATACACACTCTGGATACATGTATACACACTCTACAGTTTGGACACCTGTATACACACACTACATACCTCATACTCACTCTGCTCATACTTTATACCCACACTCAATGTGTATACTTACACTCACCATGCATACACACCCACCGAACATAACATGCACATACTATCTGTACTCTCCACGCAGACACACAACACATTACAATGAAACCAACACAAGCAATGTCCTGGTCCACTGGAAGATAGAGGGGTAATGCAGATGTTGCTCAATAAAGCTGATAACTGTTAAAGGGGTAGGGGGCAATTACAGACAAGAAATGTGACACCATATACAGGGCAATGCAGGCTCTCTCAAGCAGTCACAGTGTCCTCTTCTGCTGCAGCCATCTCAGTATTTTACCTATACATAACAAATGGAGCTGGACTGCATTGCAGTTCATTGGTTTCATGGTATCTACTACATCTTGGCAGGTCCTGCAGATTTAAACTTCTCCCCTATTCAGCAGTTACTTGTAGCACAGGTAGTGTTTTTGCAGCTTACTTATTGCCTTGTTCCATTCTGAAAAGGATGTGCTTCTTAAACTGCAGGCTGAGAGCCTCCACCTGCACTAAGAGAAGGCACCTGGGTGAAGCAGGTGCCTGTCACAAGTTACAGGATGTGATTGTTCTTTACAACTGAGTGCTTATATACTGTATAGTGCAGAGGGAGGGCTCTTCTTGCTCTCAACATATGCAGTGTAATACCAGAGGTTCAGATGTAGCACGGAGTGGATGGAGTATAATTGTAAAGATCTCTTGCATCCCCTCACTTTAAGTTTTCTGGCGTCCTAGGCGGGTACCTACTTCCACCTCTCCCTGTCTTGCATCCCTCCCCTCACAGCAACTTTTGCACTCCTTGCTGTTTTCACAGCACACACACACACTTCAGTTCCCACTCTCTGCATTTCTTCTGCTTATTGAATATTAACTCTTGCCTTTCCACACAATTGTTTCTACATACCTACAGATCCTCCCACTACTAAATTCATTAGCCATATTTTCCATGTGGGAGCAGGATTTCCTGTAATAATGCTGTCAGTATACTTGTGTAGAACTAAGGTCATGCAACAACACACTTCAGTAAAAATCATTATAATGCTTTGCAATCCTGCGAAACAAGCAGTGTCCATAGTGGGAAATTACATTCTCACACAGAGTGTATTTTCCACACTGGACATGCTTGTCGCTTGTCTGAAAGAGACCCTAAACAGGTCAAATCTTGGAAGTGAAGGCACCTGTTCCTCAAGATACCACAGTGAGTAATTGTATTAATCTGTCTGTGATGAGGATGAAGTTGGTTTCTTATTTGTCAGTTTTGTGTTCACATCATTTGTATTTTTTGCTTTTTATAATCAATTTTAAGGATACCTTATCACCAGTAATAAATAAAGTTGAAGTGAGGAAAATCAGTCAAAAGTAGCATTAAAATAGAAATGGCACATAAAAGGGCATCAAAGTGGGCACAAAAAAAGGGTATTTAAAGTGTTAAATGAATTAGGGCCAGTGATCTCGTACAGAAAACCTACAGAAGGTGGTGCCCCTCATCATATCCAGTTAAGTTCAGCCTGGCCCAAACAGGTTCTGGGCGTGAAATCTGGCATCAAAGTGGGCAGTCAAACACTTTCCAACGATTTAAATAAGTACTGTTTTTAAAGGGTTAGATGCATTCGGGGCACTGATCTAACACTGCCAACATACAGAGGTTAATATGCCGCAGCAGATACAGTTGAGACCGGCCAAGTACTTTTACAGTCCTAACCAAGTAGAGGGAAGGTTACTGACAAGACTGACACTACAGGGCCATCTTTAACGCGGGGCAAAAGGGGCAGCTGCCCTGGGCTCAGTTGCTCCTGGGGGGGCCATGGCAGCTGCCTCTTGAGCCCCACTGGCCACTGGTGATGTGGCGGGCAGCAGCAGGGCACAGGGAGATGAACGCTTCCATTGTGGAAGCGCTCATCTCAGTTATCTGTATCGCCGTCACAGCGATACAGATGGAAGTGCTGCGGTGGGGCAGGGGAGGGAGAGGCGTGAGAGGCGTCTCCCTTCCCCATTCCTCTGTTAGGCTGCAGGCACTATCAGAGGCTGGTGCAGGTGGGCGATTACGTAATCTTGTCGCCTGAGCCAACCAGCGCGGAACACAGGCCGGAAGAGGCCTGCATCGCATCTCTGCCAGCCTAATGGAGGTAAGTATAAGTGTTTATTTTTTTATACAGTACTTCTACTGGCACATGATTGGGGGGCATCTATGGGGCACCTGTTACTGGCACATGATTGGGGGCATCTATGGGGGGAATTGTTACTGGCACATGATTGGGAACATCTATGGGGGGCACTTCTTACTGGCACATGATTGGGGGCATCTATGGGGGTACATATTACTAGCACATGATTGGGGCATCTATGGGGGTACATATTACTAGCACATGATTGGGGCATCTATGGGGGTACTTGTTACTGGCATATGAAGGGGCATCTATAGTGGGACTTGTTACTGGCACATGATTGGGGGGCATCTATGGGAGTACTTGTTACTGGCACATGATTAGGGGCATCTATGTGGGCACTTGTTACTGGCACATGAATGGGGGGCATCTATAGGGGCACTTCTTACTGGCACATTATTGGGGGCTCAATGGGAGCATCTACTGAGGCCACAAAGAAAGGGTATTTTCTATGGGGAAAGAGGGAGAGGAATACTATGGGGGCTTCTACTGAGGTCACAAAGAAGGGGTATTTTATATGGGGGCTCTGTATAGGGGTATTTTATACTGTAGCACATTATGGTGGGTACTTTGGGGAATGGGAGAGAGGAGTACTATGGGCTCATCTATGGGGGGGCACTAAAAAGGGGTATTTTATACTTGCAAATTATGGGCATCTACTGGGGCATTTTATATTGGTACATTATGGGGGGGGCACTAGGAAAGGGGGAGAGGAGCACTATGGGGCATTATATTGTGGCACTATATAGGGGACATTAGGGTATTTTATAATGGCACATTATAAGGAGAATTATTACTACTGGGGGGCATTATGATGGGCTTTTTTTTAGTACTGAGAGTCTATGGGGAACATGATTACAAGAGAGGTCGCGAACATAAAATTTTCAGTTGGCGAACGCAAATTTCTGCAAATGTTCGCGAACCGGGTGAACTGCCATTGACTTCAATAGGCAGGCGAATTTTAAAAACCCACAGGGACTTTTTCTAGCCACAGTAGTGATGGAAAAGTTGTTTCAAGGGGACTAACACCTGGGCTGTGGCATGCCGGAGGGGGATCCATGGCAAAACTCCCATGAAAAATTACATAGTTGACTCAGAGTTGGATTTTAATCCATAATGGGCATAAATCACCTAACAATCCATTTTTTTTTGAACAAAGTGGTTTAAAACATCCAGCGTGTGTATTACGATCAGGTATGATGTTGTATCGATCAGGTAGTGTAAGGGTTACGCCCGCTTCACAGACATTGACAGACCAAACTCCCCTTTTAATGCACCGCAAACAGTCCATTTGCCCAACCGCAAACTTCCCATTTGCATAAGGTTGGATACCAAGCTCGCCATGTTCCGTTGATGTCATTGAAGGTTTCTTCCTCCACCCAGCCACGTACAACACCAAGGGTCCCCGAAAGGTGAATTGAATTGATTTTTCAAACAGGGAGATGGTTAAAAAAACGCTGGCTCCCCCCCTTTGTTTGAATCCACGCCACGGTCACTGCGTCTGCGCCGTGCAATTTACTGTCACACCCGATATGAGTGGTATTTTCTGTAGTACTATTCTCATCAGTTTAATCCCTGTTACGTCCCCTATCCGGGGACGTGTGTCGAATTGATTAACCTCCTCACGACCGCCGTACGCAGGATTGCGTCTTCGCGGCGGTCGTGCTGTTCTGGGTGGACGCGCCAGTGCGTCCCCTCGCGAGACGCGAGATTTCCGGGTATGCCGGCCCGCGCATGCGCATCGCGGGCCGGCAAAATTCAAAGAAGAACTTCGTCATCAACCTGCCGGCCACGATCATTGGCTGGCAGGTTGATGATTTTCAAAAAAACGAATCAGCAGCCAGATAACCCATCATATTAGTAAATATGATGGGGTTATATGGCTGCTGTGCTCCTCTGCTCCTTTTGGTCGGTTGGTTCCAGGAGTGGAGCAGAGGAGCACATCATTACTGTGAGTACCCACTACAGTACACTTAGCCCCCAGATCACCTCCCAGCACCCAATTAACCCTTTGATCACCCTGTCAATCACTAGTGAAAAGGAAAAAAAGTGATCAGTGCAAACTGTCACTTTTTTTTCACTGGTATTGACCGTTAGGTTTTAGGTATAGTTTAGGTCCCTTGGTTAGGTAGTTAGCGATCAGTTAGCGCCCAGCCCACCGCACCACAGTCTGTTATTCGCTGATTAGCGTATCGCTAATCAGCATTTGTACTTTTATAGTATCTGAAAGTGATCAAAACTGATCACGGTCAGATCTATAATAGTACTAGTGTCACTTTAGTTCGCCCTCCACCCAAAACGCAGTGTTTGCCCGATCAGGCCTGATCGGTCGCCCACACGTGCGTTTGCCCACGCCCGCCCCACCGCAGTGACAAAAATTTATTTATTTTTTTATCACTGCACATTCACTTTACACGCACTGCGGCGATAAAAAAAAATCAGTTTTGATATTTTTTATCAACCGCAGCGGCCTCCGGTACTTCGCTAGGCTCCCCTTTGTAAGACAGGTTTGCTTTTTTTTTTCTTGGGTAGTCTCAGGGAATACCCTGAAATTTAGTTGCCCACATGTCTAACAGGGGGTATTCTTCTGAAGAGGCCTACAGGCTTCTGACCCAGTCGGATGAGGAGTGGGAACCCTCATCTGATGAATCCAGCGGGTCAGAATACGAACCTGTAGAAAGCAGTGGCTCTCTGACCCAAAGTTCGGACGAGGAGGCTGAGGTCCCTGATAGCAGCAGGCGTACCCGGCCCCGTGTCGCTAGACCGCAGGTTGCGCAGGATCCGCTTCAAGAGCAGCAGAGTGGGGCTGGTGCTGTCGGATTACGTGGTGAGGCATACACCAGCAGCCCAGCCCTTCCTGGACCTAGTACCAGCACTGCCGTACAACCTGGTGAAGTAGCGAGCACCAGAAGGGCAGTTGAAGCTGGTACGGTGGCACGTGCAGTAGTGACCCCGTCGCAGCCACCGCAAAGACGTGCCCGTAGAGCCCCTAGAATCCCAGAGGTGCTGGCAAACCCTGATTGGCAGTCCCCAACTTCCGCCGCACCCGTAGTTTTCCCTTTCACTGCCCAGTCTGGAGTTCGGGTTGAGACAGCTCAGATCGGTTCGGCCCTGGGATTTTGAGCTGTTCTT